>NC_053134.1:13064579-13192079 GCF_010015445.1 Perca fluviatilis
AGATAAAGTAATTTAAGAAGAGGAAGGATAGTATGTGGAAATATAATTGAATTATGGATAACAGAGGGAATGTAGGAAAGGAATGAATGGAGGGGAATGGATAGGAGGAAATAGAATGGAAAATATATAGAAAGAGAAATAGGATGAAAGGAAGAGTGGAGAGGGGGGACATGGTTATAAAGGAAGAAAGAAAGAAAGGAAAGGAAAGTAGGAGGAAAGAAAAGGAAAGGAAAGGATATAAATAGTGGATGAAAGGAGAATAGGTGGATGGTATGAAAGGTGGGGGAATGAGATAGAATTGAATAGAAGGAAAAGATATAAAATAAATATAGTGGAGAATGGAAAGGAAAGGAAAGAAAGGAAGGAAGGAAGAATGGAATGGAAGGAATGGAAAGGAAGGAAATAGGGAGAATGGAAAGGAATAGAAAATAAGGTGATGGAAGGAAAGAGGGGAAAGAGAAGGAAACGGAAGGGAATGGAAGGAATGAATGGAAGGGAGAGTAGATGGTCGTGGAGTGGAAAGGTGGATACTACTTGTTCATACTGTATTAGATAAATGGTGTGGAGTGGATGAAGGAATTAGAGTTAAGGTTGAAGTAGTGGAGCTCTGTCAGTGGTATGGAGCTGGAAAGAAGATAAATATGGAGGGAATGGAAAGGGTGAGCAAACATGGGGACATCGACTTGAAAAACAGAACACAAATAGATAAAAGCTAAAGCATTCCTCAGTGAAAACGACTGAAGGCTCATGACACCTGCTGTACCACTGAACTAACAGCTGTCACGGTCACTCCAATATTTTTAAAAAACAAACAAATTACAACTACAAAATTATACAAGTTAACCTTCCATATATTTGCCCACAAACACTGAGGTACAGTGAGGCACACAGATCAGGTGGCCATTTTGATGTTGAAATTAACCAGCAGGCTAGCCAGCCAGCTCAGCAGCGTTACAAGGTAACATTTCAAGTGGCAGATGCAATAACACAATTAGAACCCCCTTAGTAGGGTTACAAAGTAAAGCTAAGAAGCCCCAGAATGATATACATTCTGCAATAACGCCAACGTTTTTACGAGAGTAGAACAAAAGACAGCATTTTTCAGTTGACGTTAGCCTTACGTTATGTAAACAAGCTCCTGTGTCAACGTGTAGGGGCAGTTTGACTAAACTCCTCTGACAACAACAAGCTGGACAAAGAAACCAAATTGCCATAAGGTGTTAATACAGTCTATCGCTTTCAGGTCTATTGGTGGTGCAACAAGATGACAGACCTTCCTGGAAAAGGAGAAGGACGTTAGTTGGTCTGTTCGGCTGTTGCAGTAATTTTCAAATATAGACACCAAGCTAGACATCTAACGTTACAAATATACAGAGTTGGAAAAATGCTAAAAAGGACATGGGACCTATGTGATTATCTAACACAGCTGTCCCGATAAGCGACTGAAGGTTCGCAGGACATAAATAGCTAACACTTGGCTTTGCTAGCAAAACGTTGTTTACACAAAAACACCAGTCATTCACAATGAAAGCTCTTTCTGCTTTAAGTTACCAAGACAAACAAACATCAACAAAATAGGGTCTGCTAATGTCACATTTCCAGATAGCTACATCAGGACATAGCTGACTAGACAGCGAATGAGCGACTGTTGTTTATGTTCAGAAAGGATACAGTTTCACCACGTCGGTATCCATTCGCCTTTTACCCGGACTTGGAGACGACATTTTTCCTATTTCCACCGCAGAACACCAGTAAGTAAACTGAAAGCTAGCCCCCGAAACGCTAGACAGTCCAGCAAACGGTACTATCCGAAAGTTAACATTTGCTTTCAGAAATGTTCACAGCAAACGTCTTCTCAGTTCAATGTCTCTGTCCTAATGAGTAGCTGAGGCTGAGCTAACGTTAGACTTCTGCTGTTCACTGGCTCTCAGCGTTCTGACCATGGTTCTGACAAGCTAGGATCCCTCCGCGGCTACGTCATATATCTGCGACCAAACGTCAACACAAATGGCTCATGTTTGTAGTTTATTTAGAACACCTTTGGTTTTGGTTTTGCATCTTAAATTGCATGCTAAAGGACATTTTGATACCAATTACATTGTTATTTTCTATTTTCTGAATAGCAAGATACATAACTCAAAATGTCTGGCCACAGCTAACAATCCTTGGAAGAAAACCTTTTTCCAACAATACAAACAGTGGGGGAAAGGTTGCTGAGCATAGAACTTTGAATCTTTTTAGGGGAACAAAACTTAAATCAGCTAATTTATGGCAAGCTTTTTTTTGTTAAATGGCCAAATCAGACTTAAGTGAGGTTGAAATATACATCATTACAGGATACACATGAACCCCAATAAAGATAATGTTTTTAATAGCACAACCATTGCTTAAAAATATACCATTGCTCCAAAGACAGCCTCATCAAAGCCAATGTTTTTTCTTGGGTCCCCATACTGATGCAGTGACAAGACTGCCATAGAAATTGTCATTTGCATAAAACTGAGAATTCTAAGGAACATACAGTCTTTGTATAACTTTCATCCTAAAATGTTTTCAGGCAACAACATGGCTGCCAGTGATTGCTGAATGGTAACATATAGCAGCAACTGGAATAGATTAGCTAATCCCAAATCACAACTATGTAAAATACCAGAAAAGAAATCATTCAGAAGTCTGTCACTGTGCAAGCTGCAACAATGGGTAATAAAATATTTGCAAGAGGTATATCTGAATGTACTTAATGTATTTTCCTTGTATTAACAATATAATCATTTCTAATTAACCTTTTCTTTGGTTGAAATGTCAGAGGTTAAACATGCAAAGTGAAACAAACTTTCAGAAGAGCATTTTATTAAACCCTTTTAGGAAACTACAAAGATAAAAGCACATGCAAGAAAAAGAGTACTGCATTAGCAATGAGATGTCACTGGAAGGCAAAAATGCAGTACAGGGATCCTGGATTTGAATCAAAACAGGTTTGAAATTCATGGCACATGGTTCTTCCTGCCTGCAGTAATCAGGATTGACGAAATTAAAACAAACATTTCACTACTCCAAAAAGGATTGTTCTTTTCAAAAGAGAATTCGTATACATGTTAGCTTCAAGCACAACAGTACACACACAAAAATGACTTCCTCACAGTTTTCTTTGCTAATCTGAGGTTAAAAATTGACCACTCCCAAAATGACTCACCATACATTGAAGGTAAACATTGCCTTTCCAGTGTCAAGCCATTTGGCCCTTTCTCACGATAATGGATTTCTTGTCTCGTGTCCCACAGAAATCCAAACTACCACAATGTCATGAAGGACTATCCAAGCTATCCTCATGTGAGGTAAATAGTAATAGTAAGCCTTGTTTGTGACCAATTAACAACACTTAGATGTGTACACATTATACAAGGCTTAAAGAGGCCCCAATATCTGCACATCCCAATTTCGATGAAGATGAATTCAAAGGTTTTAAAGCCACACAGGCATCCTTCACATATTTCACTGTTCACAGAGAAGACACTTATTTGCCTACAGATACAATCAACTTCCTTTCCCTCCAGAAACAGTGACTGTAAACAAGATGGCAAACATTGATATGATATGACACTCCTGTCATTGGTACTACAGACTCTGTACCACAAAAAAGAGGGCAGGTCTGTTCATCAATTCAGTGTTGTGATGCTGTTTGGATGGAAACAGTCTACTGAGACGGAGAGGAGGATACCTGCCACTGACGGAATATAGCAAACACCCTTTTAGACTTGTCCCTAGGGCCCTGGGAGGAAAGAGAGAATAGAAAAATGTCACATATTATTTAAATTAACGCTACAAAGCCAAGTGGTAACCGTAATAACAAAAAAACTGAAATTAGCATGTTCATCCATGTATTGCTATGCATCTTTTTCCAGAGGATGTGATGTGGTCATTTCTGTTTTCAAATGCAAAGATTCTTTGCCCTTAACTCGTTTTACTTGACTCAAAGAGCCTGCACAAGAATTCCTATGTGCCTGGACTGTTTGGTGTATGCACAAATAAAAATCCTGAATCTTTCATAAGTCTTGACTTGCCTGTCCTGGACTGCCTCCTGCTGTACTGGAGTTCTTCTTCATGGGCATGAGGAGGTCAAGAGCAGCCTTCCAGCCCTGCTGATTAAGCTCTGAGACTCCATCCAAAAAGGGGTTTGCCCCTGGATCCACATTCTCCTTTCCCGCAGAGATCCAGGGACACCAGTCTCTGTGCTGAGCGAGGGGGTCAAATGCATTCTTGTGCAGGAGCCCATCCTGAAATACCATTAGGATATCGGTTATACAGAATTGCCTTGAATTAGGTGTGTCAAATACTGGATAAAGTGAGAATTCTGATCTGAAAAACTTGTTTCTCTCATGATTCTTAAGGAAACTATGTCTGGATCAAGATATAGCATCTGTGATCTCTGTGTGCCTTTGAGAGCTTGTCAGGTATGTTGATATTATTATTTGATGACATTTCAGGTGTTTGCACAAATGTATAGGGTTAACCTCTTGTGCTAGGATTATGACAAAACACTGCATGCAAACTAGGTGCTTTCATCATCATCATTTGCTGATGCTACTTATAAAGAAACTAGGAGCACTGACTTTGATGAACCAATCTCTTTGCTAATGTAAATGTGGCAAAATCTGTCATGCAAGAATGAGATTGCATAGAAGTAAGAATCGACATGTGATGAGTGCAGCCCTATCTTGACTACAAGTGTTATAGTCATTGATATTACTCTCAAAACATGTGACTTAATGAATACGCAGCACTGTATTAAAAGTTATCGAGTCCTGTGCCATAATAAAACTGTAAAAAACAAAAACAAGGTGTGAAATCAGCAGTAATGTTAGTTCTTACAGGACCACCAACTGATGACAGGCACAGGCGTTTAGGAGGGTGCTGCAGGCTCGCAGCACCATCAGCCCCAGAGGTGTCCCCCTGTCCTCTACTGCGAGTTGCAGACCTTTTTCCCCTGGGCAAAAGACTTGGCAGCTCTTCACTGGGGCTTGGTGAGTCTCTGCTTCGCGCACGCAAAGACACAGGGGAAGACGTTCCCTCACTCTGTAACACACACCAGAGCAAGGTAAAAAAGCAACCCGGTACACTTGCCATTGTTATACATAGAGTAAAGTAATTCTGATTAATATTATCATATGCATATGAGCCTAGCTTATTTAGCTGGTCAACCTTAATTTGCTTAAAGCTTGCCTGGTCAGAGCGGGTGGAGTCCTGGCTCCTCAGCTTCATGCGACATGGAGTTGTAACACAGGAGGCTGAGGCAGAAGCAGACAGGTCCCCTTGGCCCTCATGCGTAGCTGCGGGGGCAGGACCTGCTGCTTGAGCAGAGGGGCCTTCAGTGTTTGGTGAGGCATCTCCATCGCCTCCATTTCCCTCCATCTGGTGGAAGTTCCACAAACCCACCTTGCGCATACAGTACGAGCAGGTGAGGATGGGCAGGTTCATGGCATGCAGAGCTGGGCTAAGATAGAGAAATCCATGGCTCAGACATCTTGATCAGGTGGAGTGTTAAAAATGTTACTCTCAGTTTCCTAAATTACTTCCCCTGTACTTTACAGCTAGTACATCATTGACAATTAATTCGACATTGGAAATTAGCTTCTGTGTTTGCTTACTCTAGTTTATGGCAATATCAAGTTGTGTGTACTAAAAAATGTATTGAGCACGTGTATTGAAGAGTCAAGCACAGCAAAAGGGTAGTTTCATCTCACCTTGCAGCCCAGCCACAGAGAGAAACAATGCATGCAGCCACCTGGACAGCCAAAGGTTCAGAACATGGAGAACGTCCCGTTCTCTTTTGTTCGTCCTCGATCAGCTGCAGTATAACACTGATTACATCCTCAGTCAAAGACTGCAATGAAACGGTGGACATTAGTAACATGTGAACAACTGGAAAAGCTATGTTTTCTAATTGTTGAATACATCCACAGATAAAGTTAAATATTTACTAGAATTAATCTCTCTCTGAAGACAGCTCAGGCTCCACAAACGGCAACAAAAACAAACTGCGCCAACCTGCCCCACGAACCATAACAAACAGTGTTCCAGCCAATAACCGACAAGAAGGAGCTGGTTGAGCCATCACTGCAGCAGCGTTAGCACGTAGGCTACTTCCACAATGCGTATTCATGACTCAACCAACTCCTTCTTGTCGGTTATTGGCTGGAACACTGTTTGTTATGGTTCGTGGTGCAGGTTGGCACAGTTTGTTTTTGTTGCAGTTTATGGAGCCTGATCTGTCTTCAGAGACTGCGTTTTTTTTACAGTGTGTTCAGGGGACAGGCAGCTAGCGCATAGTGAGGAGATGTTTGCTGTATGTGGCAAAAATGTTGTAGCCTAAAAAACGCATCACATCACTTAGAGCACCTTTAACATAATCTCCTGGAAGCATTCTTCAAAGGCCTTTCTGTAATATGAAAAATGTTCATAATGCTTCAGAGTGCATTTTTGCCAGTATCCAAGACTCGGCCTCACCATAGACTTTAGCTGCTCCGGCTTCATGGCAGGCAGCTGCTGTGCAATGAGACAAGTGCTTTGGAAGCGCTCTAAGAAGGCAGTGAGAAGTGCCGATGGTTCACAGGCTGGAACCTGCCAGAAACGCTCTGAAATGACAACATTTATGTCAACCATCAAGTGGATCCTCAGAGTTAATTCAGCTAAAATGACATGGTCATGGTATAGATCATTTTGTTGGTGTATGCATGCAATACAAAATGCTTGCTCCTACCTGGGCATGGAAAGTCAGGCCAGGGGCAAAACTTCTCATGCTGCGTCTGAAGCTGCCTCGATATCTCTGCAATGCGGGATCCATCTATTAAAGAAACAAGGATAGTTGTTTGACCTTTCATTTTTTGCAGACTGGCATCATCTGCCCTACCTTGCCAAAATAAAAAGTGTGCCCTTGTATTTTTCTGTTACTTAAGTTTTGCTCACATTTTTCAAAGTCTAAAGTTGGTTGTAGTGATGCACAAAGGAAAGCCTGGCAACTGGAGCACTTGAGCATATCGCAGCCAACGTTGATCCAGCCATATCTGGCACACATCAGAGGGGACAGTGTGCGGGGTTTCCCTGCCCATTTCAAACAGTGCTATGCTAAGGAAAATTTCACTCAGACACAAAACAAGTAGCCTATCGTCACATTTATTATTACTCTGAATGAAATATCTATACATTTCCCACATGGATCATCTAAGTCTCTTCATACGCATACCTGTCAAGTATCCCGTTTTGGCCGGGAAAGTCCCGTATTTTACTCTTCTTTCCCGCCGTCCTCCCGTATTAGTACAGTGCCTTGCGAAAGTATTCGGCCCCCTTGAACGTTTCGACCTTTTGCCACATTTCAGGCCTCAAACATAAAGATATACAACTGTAATTTTTTGTGAAGAATCAACAACAAGTGGGTCCCAATTATGAAGTGGAACGAAATTCATTGGCTATTTCAAACTTTTTTAACAAATAAAAACTGAAAAGTGGGCGTGCGAAAATTATTCAGCCCCTTTACTTTCAGTGCAGCAAACTCTCCAGAAGTTCAGTGAGGATCTCTGAATGATCCAATGTTGACCTAAATGACTAATGATGATAAATAGAATCCAGCTGTGTGTAATCAAGTCTCCGTATAAATGCACCTGCTCTGTGATAGTCTCAGAGGTCCGGTAAAGCGCAGAGAGCATCATGAAGAACAAGGAACACACCAGGCAGGTCCGAGATACTGTTGGGAGAAGTTTAAAGCGGATTTGGATACAAAAAGATTTCCCAAGCTTTAAACATCCCAAGGAGCACTGTGCAAGCGATAATATTGAAATGGAAGGAGTATCAGACCACTACAAATCTACGAAGACCCGGCCTCCCTCTAAACTTTCAGCTCATACAATGAGAAGACTGATCAGAGATGCAGCCAAGAGGCCCATGATCACTCTGGATGAACTGCAGAGATCTACAGCTGAGGTGGGAGACTCTGTCCATAGGACAACAACTCCGTGATACTGCACAAATCTGGCCTTTATGGAAGAGTGGCAAGAAGAAAGCCATTTCTTAAAGATATCCATAAAATGTGTCGTTTAAAGTTTGCCAAAAGCCACCTGGGAGACACACCAGACATGTGGAAGAAGGTGCTGTGGTCAGATGAAACCAAAATCAAACTTTTTGGCAACAATGCAAAACGTTATGTTTGGCGTAAAAGCAACACAGCTCATCACCCTGAACACACCATCCCCACTGTCAAACATGGTGGTGGCAGCATCATGGTTTGGGCCTGCTTTTCTTCAGCAGGGACAGGAAAGATGGTTAAAATTGATGGGAAGATGGATGGAGCCAAATACAGGACCATTCTGGAAGAAAACCTGATGGAGTCTGCAAAAGACCTGAGACTGGGACGGAGATTTGTCTTCCAACAAGACAGTGATCCAAAACATAAAGCAAAATCTACAATGGAATGGTTCACAAATAAACATATCCAGGTGTTAGAATGGCCAAGTCAAAGTCCAGACCTGAATCCAATCGAGAATCTGTGGAAAGAACTGAAAACTGCTGTTCACAAACACTCTCCATCCAACCTCACTGAGCTCGAGCTGTTTTGCAAGGAGGAATGGGCAAAAATGTCAGTCCTCGATGTGCAAAACTGATAGAGACATACCCCAAGCGACTTACAGCTGTAATCGCAGCAAAAGGTGGCGCTACAAAGTATTAACTTAAGGGGGCTGAATAATTTTGCACGCCCAATATTTCAGTTTTTTATTTGTTTAAAAGGTTTGAAATATCCAATAAATTCTGTTCCACTTCATAATTGTGTCCCACTTGTTGTTGATTCTTCACAAAAAATTACAGTTTTATATCTTTATGTTTGAGGCCTGAAATGTGGCAAAAGGTCGAAAAGTTCAAGGGGGCCGAATACTTTCGCAAGGCACTGTATTTTCCCGTAAATCTCCCGTATTTTAATCTGCGTTATTAAAAAATAATAATAAACCTGACCCGAGCGGAGTAAAAAAAAGAAAAAAAACATTCCCAATCTGAGCTCTGTTACTTGCCTCGCGATAACTGCCACGTGCAGTAGCCTACTACAGGTACTGTAGGTGGCAGTTGTCGCGAGGTTAGTGTGTGAGGTCAGATGATGAGTGACAACGCGGGGGAAAAAAAGAAGAAAAAAAAAAAGAGACGGATGATGGACGCTACGACAGAGACGGTGCGCTGCCAAAACTTATGAAGGCTTTACTATGCATTCCCCATAGCAATGCAAGTTGAGAAAGGGTGTTTAGCATGGTACGAAAGATTGTTCCAGAGAATAGGATGACGTTAGACAACAGAACTGTTTGCGCTCTACTCTTATATAAAATGAACCACTCTGGCCCAGCCCACAAATACACTCCTTCCAAAACAGTCTTGTGCAAAGTCTGCAACAAATGTGTACAATAACTCACTAAAGAAACGTTATGTGAAATTAAAAGAAAAACTGTAAAAGAAAAGCAATATGAAATGAAAAGAATGTGTGGAATGAAAATAAAATGTAAATGTAAAGACAAGCAATGTTATAAATTGTAAATCTTTGTGGCGATTTTAGCTTTCTTGTACACCTGTCTTAAAATGTAATGGGGAGCTTGGTTGGGGTGGTGGGACTGCTCGCGGTGGGCGCCGGAAAATTTCCCTTATTTTCAAATCCAAAACTTGACAGGTATGTTCATACGTGAAATACAACAATACAACAATACAATACAAATTATAGATAAACAAATGCTGTCTTTATAATGTAAAATAAACTGGGTCAAAATAAGTGAAAGGATATTGAATAGGATTCCACTCTTGAGAAAAAGGCTTCTTTGTTTGTTGCTTCGCAGGGTGCTTGAGTGTTGCTTTTTACTTCCAGAACTTTCACATTTCCTTGTCCACTGAAATGCACATAAAGGAAAAAAACATCTTTAGTTTCAAACACATACTTATTATTTGAATGGTAAAAAAAAACTAGACCACCACTATACAGGAATGCTTACTGTAGACCCACCAATTTTATATACATGCAGTTAAACATTTCACCTGAATGGAATATGCGAATCGAGATAAAACAATGACTAGCTCCATTCTTCCTTGCTGCTTACCAAGATCTGTCTTTTAAATTAATGCACAGTAGGAAGTCAAACCAAATGTATTGGCCTTGATGGCTGGGCAGCAAGTGGACAATACTCCAGAAATGAATAGCAGACTAATAGAGTACACGACCACGTTACATTAAAACTTTGGTCCTCAGCCCCCTTATCTTTAACGTCAACAGTGCACGGGAGCGATAGCACAATGACTACCATACCAATCTGTCCGTTAGATGGACTAATAACAAGCTAGAATAGCAAAGGTGTGCAAACTCCCGTTCCTGGCCTACAAGCTCCCAAATCTGTAGAGACTCGTCCCTCTTGAAATAACTCAGTGAAGACGGCTCAAGTAGCAGAGCTTCCAGGCTAAGTGGCTAACCAAATTAGCTAACGTCAACTTGTTCTTTGGCCACTTTAAATCAAAATAGCGTGCGATTGTTAAAACATTGCACCTGTTGGATCCGATATCTGTTGATGACACTCCTGCATTAAGAAGTTCACGAACTTTCTCTGGAGATGCAAAAGAAGACTTTTGTTGATTAGTGTTGCCGAGACGATCCCCACGACTGCCGCCGAGAGTCGCCATGATCGGCTCTGTGTTCCCCCGGAAAATAAAACCTGAAACCAATCGTTCCGCTTTACCCCAACCACAGCACCCTACAGAGCTCACCGAAGCTGCCTGACTTCTTCAGTGTCAACACATTTTGTAGATGTTTCTATCATCAGAATGTTATTAATCAATCAGATAACGAGAGGCATGAAAGATCTCAAAATGCAATTTGATTTTTTTTTTCATTTGACAGAATGAGTTAATAACGTTATCTTATTTAAAGCAGGATTAAATGTAACCGTTTTTTCCTTTTACACTGAAAAAGCTACCTTATTTTAATGCACATTTAGTAGTATTTTGTTAAATACTTCCCAGCAGGGAGATGAAATGCGTCACTTTTAAAAAGAATGTGACGCAAAAAATGATTTTAAGCTAAATAGTCATTTTTCCATAAATAGCCTTCACAAGAAAAAGCCAAGAAAGGGAACAATCAAAGAACCCCCTACCACCCACAGCCCAGGAATGGTAAACATTTCTCCCTCGTTCACAATTGAAAAATATAAAGAAAAAACAATCAGTCAATGCAGAGGTTCTAATTACAACATTAAGTCAAGAGCACAGTAGTCCATACTAACTCACTAGCCAAAGAGAGTCCCATTTGTTTTAATACGTTGCTGGTTTCCTCCTCACACTATACAAAATAATTTCATATGTACTATAGGATGTTAATTAATTTCACCTTGTCTCTGTGAAGGAGGAAGTTGAATTACCTCACTTTAAATGACTTTTATTACACTGGTAAAATGAATGAGATATTTGGATACTTTAAGCAAAAGTAGCACTATGTAAATACTCCATCACAACTCACAAGTAGCCTAAAAGTCCTGCATTCAAAGACTTTAAAAGAAGAACAGAAGTCATCACATGACAGCGTGTTGATAACCAGCTCATGGACCATGCAGTCTCCCTTCATTCTCCCCTCTCCCCTGCACGCCTCTAATGGAAGCACAGAAAAATAAAAATGATCTGCAAAAAACTGCAATTAGATATCAGTTAGGGCCTACTTGTCAGTCACAGTCTGTCTTCACACACACAATAACTTTCCAAATAATGCTTTTAACACATTCTTGAATCATTTCTTCTTCTTTTTTAAGACTTTATTAGTTGTTGTTTTTAAACTAAGTTTATAGTTTAGGGCAGAGAAAAAAAAAGTTTTCAAGATTAAAATAAATACACAAATCAGCATAAGAAACAAAACAAAAACCGATGAAAATATTCAAATCTAATACCATGTAAATAAAGTGTTTTGGGATGAACGTGCATAGTTGAGCATAGAAATAATACATAATAAAAAAATCTATTTGATTTTTTATATGGTTCAAAGTTATTCAGTCAGTCAAAAAATAATCTCCTTGAGTATAGGCGTCCCTTGGATCAAAGATCCAGGCAAAGGAAGGCTCTGGTCTTTGTCCAAAAGTTTTTTTCTCTTTCAAAGTTCAGTGAGCACATGCTTGACGAACGTGTCGCTGTCAAAGACTGTTTGAAGATCATGGCACATCTGATCTTCCACAGTTTTACACATACAACATTTTCAAAGTCCCTACGGTACTGAGCCATAGATGTATTGTAATGCACCGCACTTTGACAGATACAAAAACTGTTGATGTTTCAAAACAGGCACGCGCAGTCCCGGGTAGACCCTAAATCGCATCTGCTAGAATGGTCGACGTATGGTTCATGTGTCTATAGTTAGGCATGGGGAGTGTGGATTGGTTAGGGTTAGGGTAAGAATTCCAGGGTAAGCCAATCAGAGGCAGAATAAGGCGGGCCACAAGGCACATCCTTTTGACGTCGACACGTCTAGCGGATCCGATCTAGCATCTACCGCAGTCCCGCCCATCTCTAATGATGCTACGTCCTAATAACAAGCCCTCTGATTGGTCAAGTGTCTCACGGCCGGGGGGTAAAATTTGTGAATGGCTTCATACTGAGATGTGATATTATTTATAATGTTTTATCAGCGCTTTAGCATATGTTGTTTTTATTTGATGTGACGTTCTTCAGTACTGGATTGTAAAGGGGAAACGATGTCGGACGCTGAAGGTGCTCGCAGTCCAGACCAGCTGAATAGATTCGAGAAACTGACACACAGGCCGCCGCACCGTGAGACATTAGCAGGTCGGTCAACAACATTAGCAAGACATGCTAACGACAGGTTATACCTTAACGTTGGCACATGTGGCCAGGCTAATAAACACTGTGCGACTGATATCCTCTGCGACCGAATGCAGTGTCACTTTTGCATAATAAGAATTTAAATGTCGCTCCTACTGATGTCATTGCTAAGCAAAACGTCCAAGCTAGTAACCTCTAGCTATTCAGCCTGTTTATCTTTTATTAGCTTGTTAGCCCCCATAGCCAAGATAATACGTGTTACAAAATGAATAACGTTATAAGCTGGTTATGGTAAATGGTTATCATAGTGTTTTGTAAAACTTTAAAGTGCACCGAAAATTTACTAATTATATGGCATGACACACAATCATTGATTGCTAGGTTTTACAGACCTGCAAACACCTTAATACCAATTTTAAGATTGAGGGCCGTTTACTGGGTACCAAGTATTGATAATCATTATCTCCAGAACATAGGACATGGACATGATTTAGATGATCCATCATGTGTGGAAAAAAGCCAGGAAGGACTGACTCTTCTTTGATCCCTAAAATTTTCATGTGGCAGTTTATTAGATTTTAGTGTTGTGGTATATCTTCAGTACATCTGGTCCTGGTCTGTTTTCGTTTTTTGTGTGTCACAGATACAGTCTTACATTTGTCAAGGCCAGTCACACATGGGGCCCAGCAATGTATGCTTTCTGTCAAGGCATGCTGGGATATCCTTAAGCATTCTGTGACAAGGAAGAACGACAAATGAATATATGAATACATTAGGCTAGCTTTTACAAAGCAGTTCATCATCATGATTACACAATTTAATGACTCCATATTGAAAGCAGAAGGATTTCAGGATGTTCTGAAAAGCCCTAAAGTGGATGATGAATGTGCCTATTTTCTTTAGGTTCAGTCAGATTTTGTAGTAAATACAACCAGTGATATTTACTTCACCTGACTTATGTTGTTTATTGACAACTTGTAGTGGACATCTGTAGCTTCTTGTGTGGATGTTAATTGTATCTGTCTAGTATCTCTGTTAGCATGCTCCCCGTCTCCTCATCCTGTGAAACTTTGTTCCTCCCTCTCCAGGTCATCGTACTCCCCCCGCCCGCAGTGGGCATCGCTGCGTTGCTGACAACACTAACCTGTATGTGTTTGGAGGGTACAACCCTGACTATGATGAGTCAGGAGGCTCAGAGAACGAAGACTATCCACTGTTCAGGGAGCTCTGGAGGTACCACTTTGCCACCGGCTGCTGGCAGCAGATTCGAACAGAGGGCTATATGCCCACAGAGCTGGCGTCAATGTCAGGTGAAACATTGTATATGTAAAAGTTTTGAACATTTTGATACTCAATGTTAGTATTTTATACAAAAAATGTGTATGTAAATTGAGTTTGGTGTTGCTGTCTCTTCAGCTGTTTTGCACGGCAACAACCTCCTGGTGTTTGGCGGCACCGGGATCCCCTTTGGTGAAAATAATGGCAATGACGTACATGTTTGTAACGTGAAGTACAAGCGATGGTCACTGCTCAACTGTCGGGGGAAGAAGCCCAACAGAATCTATGGACAGGTAACCTCATAAATCACCCTGTCATGTGATCGCTCTCTTGAAGGATTTTAAAATATTGTAGAGACTAATTTTGAGTTTTTTTAAATCCAGTGGATATACAAACTTTTGAACTTTAAACTTGCTGTTATCTTTCGTCCTTCAGGCAATGGTTATTATAAACGGCTTCCTGTACGTGTTTGGAGGGACAACGGGTTACATCTACAGCACAGACCTGCACAGGCTGGACCTGACCACCAGGGAGTGGACCCACCTCAAGCCCAACAACCCTCCTGACGACCTGCCTGAGGAACGGTACGCCTTTATGACGACTGAATGTGCTACACAGGATCAAAACAAACGTTGAATATTTTCAGTGTAGTAAAACTCATGGCGGGGTATTGCGTGTGTTACAGGTACAGGCATGAAATAGCACATGATGGACAGAGGATCTACATCCTGGGAGGAGGAACTTCCTGGACATCTTACCCTCTGGACAAGGTACCAGTTATCAATAAGGGTATACTCACCAAACGCGTCACTGTGTGTGCGTGTGCCAGCCAGAATTTCAAATTCAAAATGTTTATTACAGCTTGTTGTTTTGTACACAAGCCAAATCTATCTTAATCACTGCACAAAACACTAAATATTGTATTTTTTTTAATAGATACATGCTTACAATCTGGAGACCAATTCCTGGGAGGAACTTACAACTAAACCTCATGACAAAATAGGTCTGTTTGTTGCACCTCATTATTAACAAAGCCTGTTTTGTTCTTTTTCATACCATTCTAAAATGTATGTGCTTCTGACAGGGTATCCTGCTCCTAGGAGATGCCATAGCTGTGTACAAATAAGAAATGGTGAGAACTTTTCAATAATGCTGTGCAGCTAATATCACCTGATAAACATCATGTGCTTCAAAAATAAACAGGCACTCCTGTCAATTGATATCCCATCCTCCATATGTTAAACTGATTTGAGAGTAACTCCCTGCAAGCTGACGCATGTACAGCTACATAAACCGTATGTGACCATTCATTTTTCTCTGCTGTAGATGTATTTATCTGTGGAGGCTACAACGGGGAGTTGATTTTAGCTGATCTGTGGAAGATCAACCTGCAGACTTTCCAGTGGAGTAAACTACCAGCAATGATGCCTGAGCCAGCCTACTTCCACTGTGCTGCTGTCACGCCAGTTAGTACAAAACCCCCAGTCACTTTGAGCATATACTGTACATTTAATAAGCTTTTCAATTAGCAATTTCAAGCAGCAGTTTTTAGGGCATTGGGGTTTCATGTCAGTGGTAACAATCTTTTTCATGTACACAAGTGAAATGTTGATGAAAGTAGTTAGTAATTTAGTCATGTAATGTAACCCATTGAATTCATTTAAATGACCTATCCCTTTTTGTTAGTCTAATTTCCTACTAGATAATGTTCTGTAATCAAAGCAAAATGAGATGAAAATGTGAGTGATAGAAGAATGTTTTTCTTTCATTTGTCTTATTGATCTATTCTGTATCAGATGGTATTTTGGTCCGTTTTCAATTGGCACATTGCTGCAGAAAATAATTTGTCAGTCACAGTTTCCCATAAGTTACCAATGATGGCCCATGGGGGAGCTTAGAACCAAAAGGCCCAGGTGATTAATGTAGTAAACTCTCTCTCGATACTGAATATATAATATTTACGTCTTACTCTTTTTCCTTTACTGTGTCCCCAGGCTGGCTGCATGTACATCCATGGTGGGGTGGTGAACATCCATGAGAACAAGAGAACTGGCTCTCTGTTTAAGATCTGGCTGGGTGTACCCAGCCTGCTGGAGCTATGCTGGGAGAAGCTCCTCAAGGCCTTTCCCCACCTGACTTCAATCCCTGCCATGCAGCTGCTCAACCTGGGACTCACACAGGAACTCATTGAACGTTTGAAATAGGCTGCACATGGAAGGATGGACAAATGAATGAATGGGACGGGCTGGGCTGGACTGGGAGGAGATGAATTCTGACAGAGCACAGAATTAAATTCTTAGCAAAATTCTCGGGAAAATGTCCTTTCCCTCCCCTGCCTAACGTAGCCCCACCTTAAAACCAAAAACAATGGGATGCCTTTTTGTTAGTTCTTATTATTTTTCGCAGTTTCAGTGATGATAAAGATAATATGTGGAATGTTTTATGGATTTTACTCAACCCCCCCTGTTGCCACCACAGTTCCTTACATGATGCCTTTGTGTCAAGCAAAACATGAATTCCCGCTTCTCATCCTCCAAACTGACAGCTGGAAATACTTCATTTTGCCATGCCATGTTTTCAAAGATTGTCCATTCGTTCAATCTTTTTTTTTTTTTTTTTATCTGCCTCCTCCAGTACTTTTTAAGAATTCTGTGCAAAGGAAGAATGCATGTGTATTTATTTGAAAGACTAATTCAGTTTTTCTGGGGGTATTCTCATCACCTGATATTGCTGTTTGCACACTTTGTCTTGCAAATTTGTGGACATTTACTTTTTTTTTTTTTTTTTAAATAGATCATATAAGCGGTCTATCTTCAGTCTAAAAAGTGGCAGACTGTTTTTGCTTAAGGACCATGTCAGTGTTTCTGCACATTTTAGCCTATTTAATTCAAATCCCATGTATAGTTTTCATTTCTGCGGACATGCTATCGTGTTTTTGATTTGCTTTTTAAATGGTTTTGCGACCTTCCGGGCAGCCTTTTAATTTCCCTTATCTCTATATGGTATGAAAATTGTGACTTGAGAATTGCGATTTGCTTAACATAGTCAATCACACTGATTTGTGTTTGCTTTTATTGTTGAAGTTATGTTATCCTTGTATAAGTGACTAAATAAGAGCAGACACGCTGGTCACCGTGAGGCCAACCAATCTTAAAGTTCAAGTCTGAGTTGTTTTTATACTTTAAGAATGGAAACCAGTGTCTGCCTGGAGGGGAGGAAAATCATTTTTTTAAAGTTATGGTATACTTCAAAAATGGTCATGAGTAATATGTTTTTGTGATAAGTTAGCTAAAACACGCAGAAACACTGTATGCCCGTCAGTGTGTGAAGAAAAGGTTCAATGCTGGATTTGCCTACTGTATGTCTGAGCTCTTGTATTTCCTGTATTTTCCATTATATATTATGTTACAGCCTAGTCAGCCAAGCAAACAGTTTTCCATCCTGTTTGCTTGCAGCTCTCATTTGTAAACCAAACCATGCAACACATCACTGTGAATTTGGTGCTCTTTAAAATTAATTCAAAAATGCTTTTATTCGAATAAAGACTTAAATCTGTTCAGACTTTTACTCCCTCTGTTGATGACACAATCTTTTGCACAGGGAGTTGCTTTAGTAGCAGGCTTATACAAACATTTGTTTTCACTGCAGTGCCTTTCTCAAACTTTTGAAGCTGACATTTCCCAAATATAGGCAGTAAACGATCTTTGCATGTTAAACAAATTGTTTTTAAGTAAGTGAACATTTTCAATAAGCGGTTACTTATAATCATTCAACATCGTGGTGGCAAAAATAGCAATTTTGTATTGCGTTTCAAGGATACAGAGGCTTTGTATTCTTTTCTTGTTAATGGCCAGACAGAGTAGACTTAAGGACAGGATGCAACATATTAGGAATAAACCCAAAATAGAGTTCCTATGTTTAATTCATTTAACCTGTGCCAAATATTGTGCAACTTGAGCAAGGTGATTATGAGAGGTTAGGTGAGACCCAGGATGGGATGTTGCCCTATGGTTTGATCTGCCTGCACTACTTCACCTTGCCCCTTTTATTTCTGTTCTGCATGATGTCATTACCTGCTTTTTATATTAACTTTATCAAAACTTTAATTTGAGACGGTTTCAAAAGTGACCCCTAAAATGTTGTACAGTAGGCTTGTGTGAATGTTGTTGGGAGTACTGTTAATAAAAGTGTTCTGTAAAAAGCACTCAGATTCCCCGTTCCCTTTGTTCGACTAATTATTAGCATGATACATAAATAATTTTCTATTTAAGACAATTTTCGAATGAACTGCTGTTGCCACTTCTATTCTGATAATGCAAACTAGATCAAGGTGATATCATGCATGTCGTTTGTCCTGTTGATAATACTAAATGTGCCAAAATGTCAATTAACTTTTTAGAGCCATAAAGCTAAGATATCAAAGTTTACCCACACTTAAAACTCCAATATAATTTATAGTGGTGTACATTTTTCAAAAGAAAAGTTTAAATACAAAGTTGTGTTATGTAGGTAGTGAAGCACTGGTTAAAAAAGTGATCTTATTTCAAATTTTTTTAAATAGATGCATTTATTATGTCCTTTATAAACCACATATTACAATATATAAGCGCCAAAAATGAATACCACAAATGTATATTTAAATGCAAGAGCAAAAAATCAAAGTCACAGATTTTTGATTACAGCCAGAACTGGGAATATGTTCAAGTGCACAAAACACAATTTAATATATTGACAAAAAGCTGACAGAAGCTACTAACTTCCAGCATCTGCTGTGAAATTTCACAACGCAATCCAAATATTTTTCCATCTTTTGTGCCACTGAACACAAACCATCTGAAGATTAAGGACTAATGCATTTTTATAGGATTTTTCTTGGCAAGCAGATCAACAAGAGCGTGGAGATGGAGCAAAGAAGTAAAGAGCCAAAAGGATGAGGTAGACAACCACTAGAGCAGTGCCTGCAAACAAAAGAGTTGATCTACATGTCAATTCAAGCTTAACATTTACAACAACAAAATACAGGCCATATGCACACATCCTCTTATCTGCTGACTCTTGAATCTGCATGGTTTAGAAGTTAAGGTATAACTAATTGCTTATTTGCCAACATCTAATATTTTGTTGGTCTATGTGAATTGATGTCCATTATGTGGAGAAATCTCTGCATCCTGACTCACCCTGAAAGTAGTCACATTTTCCATCCATGAAGATGTAGTTGACCAGAATGACACTAAAGATGCTGGCCCACAGATGAATATCACTGAACACAAGCACAAATCCAACATCCTGGGGGAAAAGAGTTTGCTGTGTCATGATTGAAACAATTGCATTATGTAAAAAAATCTATTAGTTACAAAAACTGGGTGCTTACATAGAAGGCATTGAAGAGTACGAGCAGTGGAATCTGAATCATGCAGACCTGCACAGCAATGCAACTGCCCACTTCAAGACTGTAGACAAAGACCATATAAGTATATAAGTTTAAAAGAAGAAATTGTATAACATGTAATGCTGTTCAAACAATGAACATCTTTTTGTTTATAAATGAGTAAAATTACAAATTAGACATTGAACTATCACACTACGGTTATTTAGTCATTGCTTAAAAAAGGGACAGTTCACCCCAAAATCAAAAATACATATTTTTCCATCTTATTTTTTCACAAACCTTGTTGTGAGAGCAGTTTCATGTAGAAACAATTTTTTTTCTACCGAAATATGCCCCCCAAAGCGCGAAGAAAGAAGCAGACAAGATGCTGTTGCTCAGGAAAGCGTGAGCTAGAGAGTCACTCCTCTCTGGCAGGAGGCTGAGGTCCATCAGGACCAAAAGCTCACGCCACAAGAACAGTTCCCCCCCCCCCTCCAATCAGCCACTAGCCTTATCAACAAGGCCCGCAACCCACCCGGACACTCTCCGCACTCCAGCTCTGGCTCTACATGCCAGTGTACTTACTCTGCTGTACTGCTCTTTTTAATTTTACTTTTAACTTAATACATACTGTGTACATTTACTTAAACGGTTTATATTCTATTTAGAGAATGTGTGACATGCACCAAAAACACCAAAACAAAATTCCTTATGTGTAAAAAAAAAAAAAAAAAAAAAAAAAAAACACATACTTGCCAATAAAGATTTTCTGATTCTGAGATGTAAACATTAATGCCATCCTCCTCGGTTGAGCTGTAATGTTAGTTAGCTCAGGTGAGCTAGCCTATTGGTTAGCTATACATCCCCACTACTATTAGCTGTTGTAATTGTTTTATGTGGACCCCAGGAAGAGTAGCTGCTACACTGTTAGCAGCTAATGGGGATCTGAAATAAAGATAAAAGATAAAGATAGCAATATCGGACCACAAGTTAGACATCCATGAGAAGCCTACGCTTCCTTTTGCGCAGCGATACAGTTGGCAGGTGTAGTTTGGTAGAAAGAAAATAGTTCCTACATGAAACTGTTCACAACCAGGGGCCTGTTTCACAAAACCAAGATAAGGGATTAAGCTGGGATTTCCCAGTTATCCTGGATGAATTTAGCCTTGACTCGGTTTCACGAAAGCGGAGGTACATAAATCACCATGGAAATTTATTCTGTGCAGCTAGCCTGCTCCCGACCAGGCTAACAGCCAGGATTTATTTAATCCTGGAGCCTTTTTCTGATCACCCAGCAGTGGTTTTACCCTATTGTTATTATCAGCCTGGATTAAAATACAACAGGTGCAAATTTCTGTTCATTTAACTACTGATATTATTTAAAGTTGTGACCATTATTTTTTTTAAATAATTATTCATGTGACAGTCATTGTTACTGTTATATTGCTGTATGAAGACTGCTGTTCACATATTGTTAGAAGTTTGATGAATATATTATGGCAGTTGTTGAGATAATTAGAAAAGGCTGATAACATTGCAAATGTGTTTTAAATGAAGTCTGTTAAACAAGGAAATAATAAAATGTGTACATTTCTATAGTTGACCAATGCCCTTGAATTATTTTAGTTGATTAATTTTGTTTTAAATTCTTTAACAATAAGGATCGTGTTTGTTCCTCTTCCATGTACATTGTATTTGGCATTCTTAGCACACAATTTGTGTTGTCCAGTAAACTGGGACTATAATTTGGGAGGATTGTACAATTTTAAGAACATATCCTAATTGTACAATCCTCCCAAATGATAGTCTTAGTTCACTGGACCAATAACTATCTAGTGATGTATGCTACTGTACATTCATGTAACAACAGGGAGAGGACACCTCAATGGTTTTTGACCTTATATATTGCTGGGGGGAAATAACCGATGAATATACTCTGTTCCATTCATGTTTACAGTGTGCATGGCATTTATCACTTAATTATCATTATAGTTTCTAGATTTTAGAGTCCAATTTCTTTCTATGTCCATACATATGGCAGAGTAAGGCATAGGCTATAATATGTAGAGAAGGAAACTCGTCCTCTATAAAAAAAATAAAATAAATAAAACTAACGCAAAAAAAAAAAAAAAAAAGTGTGGCAGATAATAGCGGACAAACTGAATGATCGTGTAAAAATATACATTTATGAACTACTGCTCGTAACTGAAAGCATTCAATGAGTCACTGTCATTTGCAAAAACGAACAGTTGAACACTTTGCATTAAAATCGAGCAGTGGAAGTTAATATGACTTAGGACATTTATATTGTAGCCCGTGAGAGAGAGGGAGAGGAACAGAGTGAAAGAGATATTTACGCATCATATTCTAGCGTTATAGAAAATTTATCTTCATGGTAAATTTCCTGAGTAACATTATCTTCTGCTTACTTTTAAGGCAAAGAGTACAACTGTTAATTTGTGCAAATGATTAGTAGCCTAATCCTTGAATGGAATGATTATAACGGCTTCAATTTAGAGCAGTGGTCAGTTAATGTATATATTTAGGCTATAATTACGCATTCAGTCGGTCCGCGATTGTCTGCTACGCTTTCTCTCGCTGTTTCACTACAGCGGCTGTTTCTTTTCTTTTTATACAAATAATGTGTTTCACGTCATCATACTTTCACAAGAAGCTGCTGCTCACTCTGTATAAAGTATGTACAATGCGTATTCTCCATTTTGGCATCAGTAAATCTGTGATCGACCTCGCAGTCTTGAGGAAAGCCGTGGACGCGCATCTATCTGAATTACTTCAGCCTGGCTCAACCTAGTCGCTCCTCCTCAGCCTGGCTTGGCCTTCGTGAAACGCACCAAGCCAGGATGCACAGATTAGACTAGGTCAAGCCTCGCTTTATCAGTTATCCTGGATTTATATATTCTGCTTTTGTGAAACAGGCCCCAGGTCTGTGGGTTATCTTGAGTAACCATATCATGTTTTTCTAGAAAAACGACACTGTTGTTAAGTTTTTCAAATTTATTCTTTTGGTGTTTTGAGCACCACACGCCGAGTGCCATCTAGATTTAAATTATTGGGAGAGAAGGCAGATATCTCTATGGCCCATACCTCCAACACTGGGCAACTCACATCAAAACAATCTAGATTGATAAAAAGCACATAAACAGGTAAGAGGTAAAATATGTTTTTTTGATTTTGGGATGAACTGCCCCTTCAAATATTGTGCTCGCTTGCTAGTGGGCTATGGCCTGTATAAAGTGGAAGAAGGCGGTAATTAAAAATTATACTCCAACAGCAAAGTGTACTCTAACCTCAGGCTGATGTTGTTCTGCAGTGCAAATTGGATCCCATTGACAATCTCAGGAAGCTCTGGCACCATGGCCAACACTGTGACACCGATGAAGTACTGCAAAAGGGGGCAGCATAAAGTACAAAGAAACACATTGAGGTTTATAAAATGTTTACTAACTCTTGGAGTCAGTTTATCAAAAATGTATTCCAGGTTGTGAATTTCAACTTGAATTGAAGGTTTGCATCTTCTTCTATATACTAATGTGGTCTTATCAACCAAGGACCAATGATACTTGGAATCTAAGTGGCATTTCCCTTCCTCTTCAAAAGATAAAGCATTTTGAATACCTGAGAGATGCGGGAATGGGTCAGAATAGGCTCAATGTTCTCCGTGCTGAGGTCTGCGCAGCAGGCCATCAATATTGTGGAAACAATCAGCACTCCAAGAGCCCTCCACCGGGACCAGTGGACTACATGATGACCTGCTGGTGACATACACACGATAAGCTTACCAGCGTTTAACGTTTATGACTTACCTTACTGTTGCAGGACGTTTTTCTCCACTTTTACATCCATCCAGTTGAGTTCGAAGTCTGAACTTT
The DNA here is from genome assembly GCF_010015445.1 of Perca fluviatilis. NCBI lineage: Eukaryota > Metazoa > Chordata > Actinopteri > Perciformes > Percidae > Perca > Perca fluviatilis. Next base: position 13,087,944 of record NC_053134.1, read on the forward strand.
CTCCCATATTTAGGTTCTTCACCCTCACATGCTGAAGGCCTTTGGCATGCACAATTTTACTTTACTGCAAGGGAAATGCTTTCCTCACATGCACAAATATAGCAGGCAACAGGCAAGTCAGTGTGTCGCAATGTTCCTTCACCAAAAAGATTAAAGAACACTACATGCACACCACATACACATGCACACAAACACACACCTGTTGCAATGTGGCTGGTGGAAACAATGCTGGCATTAATACATGTGTTGGCTGCAAGGAGATGGCCAGTGGTGACCTCACCAGTGGGGTGATAGTTGCTGGTACCCTCTTGTGCATACTGACCACCGTGTGCATGGCCCCCTTGACCATCGCTGATATGGATATCATAGATGTGAGAGTGGGTTTTCAGTGTGAAGATAAGGCCGATCAGGTATGCAGAAGGCAGCAGCACAGAAATCGTGTACACCAGGGGCCTGGAAAAGATTATTTCTTTAATAATTTAATAATTAAAAGACTATTCAGTCCGTTACTTAGAAAAAAGAAAATTTGTATGTAGCACCTAGACTTACTCAATATGGGACAGGATCAATTGTGGGTCAGCTGAACTCTGTTAAAAAAAAAAAAAATAATAATAATAATAATAATAATAATAATAATAATAATAATAATAATAATAAGGTGACCATATGAATAAATACATTTTAAAAGCCTTTTTTATATCATCAAGCTGTGGAGAACCATAAAGATTCAATATTCATGGTAGGAATGTCTGGAATATGTTGATACAAACATCAAGGCATTGAAGCACTGCAAACAGTTCCCTCGCCATTTCCAGGTGCAGGGACAATTGGCAAATCTGGATTTTAGTATAGGTTTTCAAATTTGCATGAAGTCATATAAAAGGTTTAGTGAAGCAGCCCACCGTGTCATAGTGACAATGCTTGCAGATGAAGGCTACACTGGCATTGCCTGGAATACTGGTGCAGCTTTCACACATCAGATTACCAAAGGTCTTGGAGAAGAGAGTGGGAGCAAACACACCTGGGGAAAATATTACAACATGAGGGTCAAGTTTTATGATTGCATTAGTGGAGGACATATTGTTTAAAAAGGAGTTCTATGTGCAGCTGCCATACATACCTCCTACGGATATGAAAAGCAAAGCCGAGCTCACTCCAGCTGAACGACTGTTAAAACGCTGCTCTTGGTGTTTAATGCCCCCAATGATCATACAGATCCCCTGTGCAGTTGACAAACACAAACAGCAAGAGGTTCATAATCATGTCAGAGTATCATGCTGAATGTTAACTGATATGTACACATGTTCATCGGTCTTTCTCAGGCACTCACAGGTACGAACAGTATACACCCGAGCAAGGTCCCAGTGAGTGCTGATTTAACCACCTCTTCATAACATTTGGTCTTAGCATTGTGTCCCTGCAGTAGTGCTGTGATGTAGAATGTCATCTCCGTGATGGAGCCGAATGTCGCATTCACCACCGCTCCCACTGCAAAGTTACTCTGTGCAGAAATGCTGTGGGAATATGCAGATTTACCAATAAGCAACCATTAAATATATTGTGCATCTGAATTCATGAGGAAAATTACACCCCAAGTCTGCACTGTCTCCTTTCATTAACATTCATCTACTGGCCAGAGACAGAAATGCAAAATAGTGGCCAGGTTGGATCAGTGGGTAGAGCAGGCGCACATATACCGAGAGGTTTATGCCTCGACGCAGAGGTCCAGCATTCGAATCCGACCGGTGACAATTTCCTGCATGTCATCCCCCTCTCTCCCCTTTCTCACCTAGCTGTCCTGTCAAATTAAAGGCGGAAAAGCCCTAAAAAAATAATCTTAAAAGAAATGCAAAATAAAACCTTACCTGGCAATACCCATACCAATATAGTAGGATAGAGGAATGATGGAAGCGATGGCTGTGGCAAATTTGGCCTCCGCACTGCAGACATTGTGTTCACGGTCAGTATAACCAATAATGAGAGTGAATAATACCAGGGGAAGCATGTCTGCAAGGAACATAGACTTAAAGAGAACAAACGAATGGACAGTGGACAAACCACAACTGTATTGACCTTTTACATCTGCAGTACACAAACCCTTTTTGAAATAAAATCAGGATTTGGGATGGCAAACATATATTACTTAAGGATGGATAGATGTCCACAATGCTTATCTTCTACTACTATGACCAAAGATGACATTGAGACAACTACAGTTTTCCCGTCTCCTGCTCTTAACTGCGCACACAATTCCACCACAACACTTTGAGTATACAGGAGACCAGTATATTGAAATGCAATCCGATGGTGCCATAGCTGAACTCTTACAAGCAAACAAACTTTTCTTACAGGTCCCTTACTTTCATCAAGTTAGATCCAATGAACCAAAAAGGATACTGAGAGCGAAAATGTTGATTCCTTGGACAGTGTATTTGTAGTAATACACATTGAAAGCTTGATAACAGCATAAGATGACTCTGGTCTCACACTCAATTGTCTGCTAAAGAGGATATAAAACACTTACCGCAAGTTACAAATTAATTTATTAGATGTAAACCGTCATTTAACAGATAAGGGCCAGTTTATACAAAACTCAAGACAAAAAAAAAATTTCTCGCTTCCCTCTAGTGGTAACATTTCTTTCCATGAACAACATCTAATCCACCAATGGCAATTCTAACAGTGAGCTATTTTCTCTGAAGTCAATTCACAACATTTCACAGTGTTAGTGGCAGATGCAAACTATGTACAGTACATGTTATACACCACTTGTTGGTAAATGAAAAGTATGTTCTTTTTGATTTGGTTAAACTGATCCTTTAAGTATAAAAAAAAAATAAAAAGTCATGAAAGTCATAGAAACCAATTAGATTGGCCATTTACACACTGCAACAGTGCCATTTTCACATAAGAACTCCTAGCACTTCAGTTAGCATAGCAAATAAGGCTAGAAAAAAAAAAGTATAGTTCTATCTATCTATCCATCTATCCATCTATCCATCTATCCATCCATCTAATCTTGTAGTTGGTGTTTTGATAAGCATGACCAGTGCAGCAAAAGAAGGAAAATACTGCACACATTCCTTGCCTCGACACCTTTCTCTCAACTAACCACTGACATTTTAGAAAATGAACAAGCACCTTTTCCAGCCTGTGAATCTGAATGTCCTCTGGTGCCATGAGGAGGACAATGGTCAGTGTGCGAGCATTCATCTTGGCTACAGGTATAGTGAAGACCAGCAGCCATGAGAGCACACAGGCCAGGGAGTGGACCACAGCCAAGACAGGATAACCCAGCAACAACCAAACACAAGTGCTGACGCGACACTGCAGAGAGCGAGAGAGAAAAAACAACGATCGATCGATAGATAGATAGATAGACAGATAGACAGATAGACAGATAGACAGATAACTAAATGTTCATTGCGCCAAGTGATTAAGGTCATTCTGACTGTTACCCAGTGCTTTGAAGTTTTTCTAGCTGGTGGTTCTGGGACAGGGATCTCAATAGGGATTGGGGAAGACATCAGAAGGGGCCTGGAGTCCTTGTCACTGACCCGGTCCTTACTGTTGTCACTGGCCCTCTCTTCAGGAATGACCTCACACTTTGGAGGCTTTGCAACGGATCTCTTAACTACATCCCCGGCCTGAAAATGGCAGAGATAACAGGATATGGTGAATAATTACTCATTGGTAATTTTGCAATGGCACTTAAATATTGGAATAGTATTATACTACATATCAAATTACCTTTTCTATCGACTTCCCAAATGGCCAAATAAAGTACCATGCCATCTTGAAACAAAGTTTGCCTAAACAAAGAATTTAAAAAAAATTGCATGATGCTCCACATTTCAGGGGACACTAAAATACTCTCTGGTTTATGGATACATACCATAAGGGGCACCGAAGATTGTTAGAAACATTACAGGACAAATGATAAAGTAGATTAAAGATATCCACCATCCAAATAAAATTACATAAACTATGTTCCCAAAGGTGACCACTGGGCCTGAAAGAGAGAAGAAATCCCATATACAGGTTATTGTTCACATAACAATTCCATATTTGTCTGTATCTCAGTCCTGTTAAACAGAATTAAAGTGCAAAGAGAGAGAGAGAGCGAGAGAGAGAGAGAGAAAAAAAAAAAAGAGACCTTCTTGAGGCTTAACAATGCTAAGATCAGAGTAGAGCCCTTTGATGATGTCTGATCGGTCTTCAATGGGCTTCTCCGTTACATTGCCCTTCCACTTTCTGAAGCCAAACTGAAAAAGGAGTGATTTTAAAGTCAAAGTATGTCACAAAAAACAATAAACGTAAATGGGGGCCAGCCCACATTTTGAGAAACACTGAATTTAATAAAACTTGGGAAGCAGTAAGACATCCTTTTCACAGCTGCCTTTTTTAAATGTGCCCAGGCATTTTTTAATTCTTTATTAAATAACAATGAAAAAGGTGATACTAATGGAGGTGCAGGGGAGTGTTTGGAGTGAGCCTTAACAGTCAAGAACCACCTTGTAGTTGTTGGCTTCCCTTTGGGCCTCCACCTCATTTTCAGCTCTGATTGTGGTCTTTGTGGTGCTTTCATGCCAACTCTCTTCTCCACACCGAGACAGAGAAGATCTGGAGGTGCCTTGTCCTCCTGTGCAGATCACATCTGTGAGAAAACTCTTCCACATGGCAATACAAGAACATATCACGATAATAATTCACAATAAACAGCAGTGATGCATGCTCTCGCCCTTTCATTTGACCCGTCCTGTCTAACAATCATTTTTGTGATATCATGTAACGTCTCATTCACCTCTGGGGACGGTGAGGAAACATTTGGGTGTGAAGTGACAGAAGTAGTGGGCAGAAGCATCTGGGGAGGGTGTCTCCACTGCGCCTAGCTCTGGATGATGGGGGCCAACACAGAGCCAATCAGTTTGGGACTGTCGTCGTGGAACATGTGGATGCTGTTCAGGATCTCCAGAGTGCTCTGGATAAGGAAATATCATGGAGAACAGAGCTTTACATACACAATATTTTGACATGAATTGATTTTTTTTGCCAGTTCAGCAGTGACTTTATGCATTGCATCACACATTGGTCATTGCATTAGAGGTGTAGCAGTTGATTGAGATCCAGGACCAATGCCTTTCAGCCATGGTGAAAAGTGTGTGACTAACAAAAACCTCCTGAGAGTCATGCAGTGTCCCCTCTGCCAAGACTGATCACATTATAAATGCATTGCATCACAGAGATGAGAAAACTGTGCTATGATTTGTAATTAAAATTAGAATTAAAAATGGATAGATTCAGGAAGCAACTGGAAGTTGATGAAGGAGACTGCACATTCAGAAATAGCATCTTTCAACACCTCAGAAAACTGAAATCAAATGCCCTTTTTAAAACTACTATGGTAGTGTGCTGACAACTTTAAGAATACAGCCAGAAGCTAAGGAGAGAACTGTCTTTTGGCTGCATGAAAGTTAGGAACAATAAATGATTGCTCATTTGTCTGCGTAATGAGACAATCCACCAAACTAACATTATGTGAATAAGATGGATAATCTGCATTATGATTGCAAAATTGTGATCATCACAAGGCAATCGCCATATAAAGTACAGGAAAGAAGCAATGCTTCTGATTTCGGACACAATCCTCACCTCCACCTGTCCGTAGAGGTATACCAAAATTGACCTCAGTGACGTCTATACGTTTACAATGACTTCAAAACAATTCTTCTAGGAAAAAAGGGGACTTCTATGGAGTTCGACAGTCAAACAGAAAGTCCTACAGAACGTGTTTTTCGCTCTCAAAGTTTAGTTCAGATTGAAGGGAAGCTTGGCAGCACAGGTGCCTTTGATGAACGCGCAAGTCAAATGTCAAAGAAGCCAAGAAATAAACACAAAACGCAAAGACAAATTATGATAGCCAGAAAATTCCGTTGTAGAGGAACAAACTCAGGGTGTTGGTTGAATGGAGGTCAATGCGAAAGCCACAGCAGAAGCAGAGTAGTTTAGTCTTACCTAAATCATTCGAGGATCTTCTACGCAGGTTCTCCACATCAAATGGCATCAGCGAAGACTTTATGTGTGACATTTTGCCAGTCTATTCCCCAAGTGTCGCTCCTGTCCTGTATCATCTGTGCGTCAAGTGTTCACTCCCTCTTTATGAAGTCTGCCGTGGGGTCATGATTGTTCACCTCGGTAGTCTGACGCCCAGCAAAGACAGAGAGGGGCGGGGAGGTGGATGGAGTAGCAGCGATGACTGCAAGATTTAAAATCTTACTGTTTCAGTCTTTTTATTTATTTATTTTTGGGGGGTTTTGTCTCTGATGATCTTAACATTTCTTTTCTTTTCTTTTTTTTTTACTTTATTTAGAATCTAATACGTACAGCAAATTAGGAATTACAAAAAAGACAGAACAAGCTTCAAACCCCCCACCCGCCCCTACCACTCCCCCATGCATTCATACCACAATCACAACCACAATCAACCTCACATTCATAGTGTTTTGACAAGAAAGCAAACTATAAATAAAAAGAAGCACAAAGCAAACAAAATTAATAACAAAGAGAATAAAAAATAACATTAATCAATACTACTAAAAAAAAAATGTCAATAGACAAAACACAATACAATTAGCAAAACATTTATAATATTACACATGTTACTCCTTTAAGAGAGTACACCTAATATTTATATCTCTAAATCAAGTAAACAGACATTCCATTTCTTTTCAATGCTCAGTTATTCTGTTGTTATTTGTTGCTATAATTGTTTCTAGCATATGCTGATGATAAACTCTATTCTTAAAGTGTTTTATACATAGATTTGATATAGTTTTCGCTTTAAAAATAAACATTTTACCTATCAAAATAATCATATTCAAAAAGTGTTTGCATTTACCCTCAAACACACATAACAAAATATTCTGAGGTGTGATTCGCAAAACAATATCCATAGACCTTAACCATATCTGTATATTGGCCCAAAATTTAGCCACGTGCGGGCAAAAATAAAACAAATGCATCAGGTCCTCCTCCTCATCCCCACAGAACCTGCAACAAGGGTCTTTTTCTATCTGCCATTTAACCAGAGACTTTTTTGTTGCAATAATTTTATAAAATATTTTAAGTTGAAATATTCTGGAATATGAATCAATTGTAGTTCTATAGATTGTTTTAAAGTAATCTTTCCACAAAATAGGTTCATTAAATTCATCTTCCCAAAACAGGCAGGTTCTGTGTGGAAAAAGTGCAGTGCCTGTGATATTTAATTTCCAAATATATATTATTTTATTTATCTTTACACCAGATAACCATTTTAAACATCTTATTGGTGGGAGACAAACCATAAATTTATTCTTCTTACCATTTTGCAATTTTATTTTCCAAATTTTGGGAATTGCAGAAATTAGCTGGTTAAATTGTAACCGATCGAGAGAAATGCTAAAAAATTCTTCACGTTTTCATAGGAAATTAAATCTCCAGATAAATCCAAAAGGTCATTGACAAAAATTAACCCATTTTTGACACATTCCTCCCACAACAATGGCTTGTCTCCAACCGTAATGTTTGAATTCATCCATAGCAACTGTGTCTGAATATCTTGAATTGTATCTGGAGGGTGGTACTGGAAATTCAACCAAGCCTTCAGTGCATCCTTGAAGAATGGTGATAATTCTTTAATTTTTCTATTTTGAAATAGTTTATCAATATGTATTGTTTTTATTTGGTAAAAAAGAAATATATTGTTCGAGAAGAAGGAAAAGGCTGAATATAATCTCTGGCTCGTAATCCATTGTTTGTTGTGATAAATTTTTGTCACCCAAGAGGCTTTCAAGGAACAGTCCATCATTTGAAGATTTTTTAACTTCAGTCCACCGTTATCATAAGAATTATATAAATACTGCCTTTTAATTTTATCTGGTTTATTATTACATATAAATTTGAAATTTTTTTGTTCAAAATGCTTCATGAATTTTATGCTAGGTGAAGGAAGAAGCATTAGTAAATGGACAAATTGTGGAATTACTAATTTATTAATCAGAGTTACTTTTCCTTGAATTGTCAGAGAGTTCCCCCTCCAAGGTTGTAAAATGCTATCTGCCTTTTCCATCCTTCTCTCATAATTGTATTTCTTTAAAATTGTCAGGTAAATTAATCCCTAATATATTCACTTCGCCATTAATCCATTTAACAGGAGCCGAACTGTTTAAAATAAAATTGGTGTCTTTTAATGTCCCAATTCTCAAAATGTTACATTTCTTAAAATTAGGTTTCAATCCAGATATTTTTGAAAAAGTATTTAATTCCTTTATTAATCTCCTTCCAAAGATTGTGTTGGTTTTATGAAAAAGGTTGCATCATCAGCATACATTGTCAGCTTAATCTCTTGACCGTTTGGAAATAGACCTGGTTTATCTGGATTGTTCCTAATTTTAATAGCCAGAATTTCAATACATAAAATAAAGAGATATGGCGACAAAGGACACCCTTGACGGACTCCTTCCGTTAATAAAAAAGTGTCTGATATATGACCATTATGATCACTCGACTAACAGGATGAATATAAAGAGTTTCAAACCAATGTATTAAATTATTCACAAAATTAAAAAAGCCAAGACATTGTTTTATGAACTTCCATTTTATTTTATCAAACGCCTTTTCAAAGTCAGCAACAAACAATAGTCCTGGTTCCTGATGGTTCTCATAAAAATCTATAGTGTTACTATTTCAGTCTTAAAGGGGTGATAGAATGCAAAACCGATTTTACCCTGTCATAGTTGAATAACGACAGTTTGGTGGGTAAATAGGACATACATAGAAGCTCAAAATCCCACTGACACCCCTTTACTATGAAAATCTCATATTTTGAAACTGCCTCTGAAAACGGGCGAATCCCAACAAAGCTGAGTTGCTTGCGCAAGCATCTCAAAATCCGGAACCTTAAGAGAACAGTCACGCCCCAACATTTACATAGGCTACACAACTGACCTGAGATCAGGTAGTCTTCTGAATCTAGCTAGGTCACGCAGATCTCTGCTATTCCATTACAAAATTTACTTCTGAAACTTTTTTATGCGAGAAATCAACCATATAAAGCTCGAATATGGGCCGCTTTACGAAAAAGGATGGCTAATTGCAAATTTTCTCCGACTGTGTGTCGGAGTTTAGCTGTGCCGGTGTGGTGCTGCCTGGGTTGCTACATCGCCGCCCTGACCGCAGTGTCAGCGAGCTTGTTATGCCCGCAATCTTTTACCGCAGCCCGCAGGTTCCAGTTAATCTTATAATGGGTATGTGTGTTGAGTTATTTAAACAAACAATCGGGAAAATAAACGCCTCTTGTCCGCGAGTCTCATTGATAGATCCGCGGTGAGATGGAGTCCATCAATGAGTGCTAGCTAGCCTCCTCCTAACTCTGACATTCACAAAAATACATTCAATTGAAATCCGAAATCGGACAAATGTTAGCTAAGCTTTGTAAGACCTTGAGGAACCTGTAATATTCATGCCGTGACGAAATTCAAACTGTAAATATACTTTAGTTATGCGAAAGTGAGCAAGCTGCGGTATTTCCCCATTGTAATGAATGGGACATATAGCAAGCAGCTGTTCGTCCTACAAAGACGCCTCGCGTTCATAAAAATGCCTTAAAATCAAATCGGACACAACGGTTAGCTTTATAAGACATTGGGGAATGAGTTGTATAAGTGGCGTGACGAAATTCAAACAGTAAATATAATTTAGTTATGGCGAAAGTGTAGCTAGCTGCGGTATTTCCCCATTGTAATGAATTGGACATATAGCAAGCAGCTGCTTGTCCTACAAAGACGCCTCGCGTTCATAAAAATGCCTTAAAATCAAATCGGACACAACGGTTAGCTTTATAAGACATTGGGGAATGATGTTGTATAAGTGGCGTGACGAAATTCAAACTGTAAATATTATTTAGTTATGACGACAATGTAGCTAGCTAGCTGCGGTATTTCCCCATTGTAATGAATGGGACATGTAGCAAGCAGCTGCTCGTCCTACAAAGACGCCTCGCGTTCATAAAAATGCCTTAAAATCAAATCGGACACAACGGTTAGCTTTATAAGACATTGGGGAATGTGTTGTATAAGTGGCGTGACGAAATTCAAACAGTAAATATAATTTAGTTATGGCGAAAGTGTAGCTAGCTAGCTGCGTATTTCCCCATTGTAATGAATGGGACATATAGCAAGCAGCTGCTTGTCCTACAAAGACTCCTCGCGTTCATAAAAATGCCTTAAAATCAAATCGGACACAACGGTTAGCTTTATAAGACATTGGGACATTAAAAACCGTAAATGTATTATTTATAGATATAGTTATGCCGGCAGCTGGCCCCGTATGCAGTATCCACAAAGGGTGACTTTGCCCTGGGTATGGAGCCCAGCAGGCTGCCGCTTTCTCGTCAGACTGTGTGGAGCTCCTAAAGTCCGACACGTCTTACCAAATTTGCAATTAGCCATACATTTTTGTAGAACGGCCCATATTTGAGCTTTATATAGTTGATTTCTCGCTTAAAAAAGTCTCAGAAGTGAATTTGGTAATGAAACATTGCAGTGTCTGGAATATGAGATTCTGTCGCTTCTCTAATGTATGTGTATTGGGGATTCGCTCAACCTATCAGCGCGCGTCTCTAATGTCTGCGTATGGCAAGTCGCTCAACCAATCACCGCGCAGCTCATCTAAATATTCATGACCATACCATATTTGGAAGAAAAGCTCTTGTTACAAATAGGGCCAAAACACAGGGATGCATAAGGGCCCATAAAATATCAACCAGGCCATTTTCAGCCCAACCAATGTTACATACCCCATTAGGAGACCATAAGGAACAGTGTGAAATACCCTATATAATCATTCTATCACCCCTTTAATGTGCATATGATTTCTATCTATCTTTCTTTATATGACTAAATGTTCCTCTTTTTTATCTTTAAAGCCACTGTGTGTTGGATTTGAAAATGTGCATGCAACTTTAGCGTCCCCAAGTGGCGGAATTATTAAAGACAGTGTGACACTGCAGACAGCATCAGATTGCATTGCATGCTGTTACTGCTTTTGTAACTTATGTTTTACAAAAGCAATTTTACAAAGTAACATCAATATATACCAATAAAATGTAAACTTTTTGGTTAAACTAATTAAACAAATTGAGTGAAACGATATGTCATGTCATCTTGTAATCATTAAGAAAAAGGCACAACTATAGTAAAACATGAGAGGTACAAACTGGGGCTAGTGCAAATGGCCACACAATGACACAGAAAAGTGTAGGGTTACTTTTATTTACATAATAAAACAAAAAAGTACAGCTGCAAAGTGACAGTAAACTTTTTTTTTACACAGTTGGGAGACAAGCAACACGAGGCCAGCTGGTAGGCCTAAATCTTTTTGACGGCTTACCAAAACAGAAATTAGGACTTTTCAAAGCATAAAAAGTAAAATACAATTTCCAAAGTAATCTTTTAGTCTCTTTATAGTCTTTGAAAATAGTCTTCTTGGGTGGATATCAGCTATGCTTTATTTTGTTGCCAAACTCCCTATGTTGTTGAACCATAGCAGTGTGGAAACTACTAATAACATAAATAATTCTCAATCAGACATCTCACATGAATAACCAGACACTTACATTAGACAAACTAATTAGCATCGGCAGAAGAAATGGCCTGTCACAGTCTACTTCAGCATCATTTATCCATACTGAATGTCAAATGACAATAGGTGACATTTTGGTTACAGCACAAGTACAGTGACAACCTTTTATAGCATAGTAGCATACTCTTCCCTTTTTATTTATCATATCAGCAGAATAATCAAGTGATTTGATATATAAATCTGTACAAATAATACCCTTATTGGGAACTCTATGAACAACCTATGTACAGAACACACATTTAGAGAGAGAGAGAGAGAGAGAGAGAGAGACACACACACACACTGAAAAATAGAAGCATTTATGGGGAAAAAGTGACTTCTAAGACCACTGCAGTCTAAAATACATCATACAAAAGATTTTCAACTGTACTAGAGAGAAAAAGAAATGCATACAAAGCTCAGTTTAGATTGAACATGTACAACAGATTAACACAAGTAGAAATACTGCTTTTAAAAAAAACTTAGAAGCAAAATATAAGCTAATGGACGGTTTATTGCACCAGGCAACAGAGCGTATGCAAATAATTAGTATGTATTCTAGCTCAATAACTTTTAATATACTCACTGATTAAGGAGTAACTTGAAACACCACTTGAACTTGTTTTTCATCATCTGCTGCAGTGTTGTACAAGTGTACTTCAGGGCTCGGTGACATCACTGTTGAGTGCGGTTATATGTATGATGGAGCACACTTCTGACCACACCATCAGTGATGCTGGGTGAGGGCAGAAGTGAATGAGGCTTCAACCAGAGAGGGCAGCAAAACACTGCTTTTCAGCCTGGTTTGAATTTATTCTTTAACAAAAGCGTGTCACTATTACTTGCATATGTCAATCAAATGAAGAAAAGTAAGGACAGTATAATAATTTGGTTTATTTCGTTTGTGTCTGAAGTAAATTATCACAATGTGAAGCTGTGAGACCAAGCACCTGGTGCGTTCAAAATTAGTCAACTTATACAACTGTAATCATTTCTTTTAGTACATCCTGGCTTCTGTGTAAATCCCAGTGTGTCCAGATTCTTAAAAGAAACCTCTCGAAGTCTGGACCACTTAGCAATCACTTCTGTGATATCAGTATTAATAGGGCAAGGGAGATAATGGTTAGTACCTCAATTTAACTGTACACAAACACAAATCATTAATTGGTAAATAGTGATGGGAAGAGAGAAATGGAGTTTAACAAACATTTAAATATAACACAAAAGATGACCTGGGTTAAACAGTATTTGCAAGTAGCCCGTAGCATTTTCATTTTAACCTGTATGGTCTTCTGTATGAGTCAAATTTTATTTTTACTGCCCCAGTAGGGCAGTAAAAATAATAATACACAAGCGGTCACTCAAAGATTGAGAATATAATAGACTTTCAAAAGTTTTATCAACTGCCTTCATCATCAAATTTCCTTAATGGTAATTTCAAAGACAAGTTGACTGTGTCAATTAGCAATTCATCCGTGATTCCTTGACTCACCCTGCAACATTAAAAGTTGAATGTTGTCATAAACTGGGCTAGGCTGATACTAGCTGATGAATTCTTATGGCTTAAAAATAACAATATCTGTTTCAAGCCACATAAAGTTTAGCTGCCTCATTTCTCTTGTCATCATGGAGTTGCCTTTGAAATTGTAATGGACACAGAGTATAAAAAAATATTTTTACATTAACTATTCACAACATTTTTACTTTATCCCTTTGTTTTTTCAAAATAAAAAATAAAATTAACTGAACAGCTTAGTTCCATCTTGACCTCTGGGCATTGGGAATTAGGTGCACTTTAGTAAGAATTTTCAAAGCATCCAGCACTTCTTCTTTTTTTGTAGTCGGTGAACCACAAAGCAATGTATTGGAGCTATTGCTCTTAGAAGTCAGAGTCAGCATCCATAAGTTCCGCTTCCATTAAATTGGTCCGGGAGTGAATGGGTCCGTAGCCGGCCCTTCGGCCTGCCGGTCCCCGAGCCATGTGGGCGAGATCCATCTCCCCGGGGTAGCAGGAAGATCCCCTGGGCTGCCAAGTGGAGGCAGAGGGGAGGCAGCGTGGGCCGAGTCCAAGATCCTCTGGGCGGTCATTGAAGGTTAGAGGGTTAGAGAGCAGGCTGCGGCCATAGCTGTTCCGACTGCTCTGGTAGGGCTGGTAGGTACACCTCTCCTCACAGGACAGGGGGTGGGAGGGTTGGAAATCTGGGTAGGACCCTGGCAAGACTTCCTCCTCCAGCTGCTGCTGCTGCCTCTGCTGTTCGCGCAGATTAGCGACCAGACTGGGGTGGCATGGCAATTTGGGCAGACGAGGCACTGAGCTGCGACCAAACTCACGCTGGCGATTAGCCTGGTGTTCCACTGCCTCCTCCACTGGACGCACCTCCTTTTTCCTCTTCCTCTTCTTCTTTTTCCTCTTTATCATCTCTGGTGAAATCTCAGCCTCCACCATCCACAGCCTGTTCCTCTCCTCTGGAGGTGGCACTGTGAAGAAATAACAGAAAATAAGTTGGTGATCGACAGCCCTCTGGAAAAGAAAAGGGGGGGGGAAAGAATTGATGAGTGTAATGTCAGAGTCATGGCCTCCAGCTCTCACCTGGAGTACCAGTAGGAGTAACAGAGATGTCCTGAGGGAGGATGGCACCTCGCCGGGCCACCATCTTAGTCACATGCTGCGCCCAAGCTGATGACACGTCGTTTGATGGCTCATTTATTTCAAAATTGATTCCAGCTATGAATGAAAAAAGACAAACCACAAACTCTCCATTTAGAGACAACTGAAGGGCAGCTTTAAACCCAACATACACTTAATGGCTCCCCCGCAGTGCCTCTATAGCCCCGAACAGCTCCAAGCTAAACAAGCATGGCAGCCACAGCAGCCTCACAGCTTACATGAGCAGAATAATGTGTCATGCAGTTCTTAGCTACAGACATAACAGTTGCCACTGTCTGTGTAGCCTCTATGCCACAAAAAAGCAAATGGAAAATCTTTTAAGGCCAAATTCGAAAGAAAATAACACATTGTGGATTTTTACATTAGCACACATGGTGCCATTTTTGACATTATATTACACACCAAAGCCAAGTGATGTGGTTCCCCCAAATTTATATATATATATATATATATATATATATATATATATATATATATTTACCTCTAGTAGTATCTATCCATGTACATAGTTGGTTTTATGTGCTGAAGTTCAGCCAAACTATATCACGATATAATGGACATGACTGGCATTTTGTTTGTGGTGCTCACAGCATTGAAAAACTGATATACTGAATAATCTGAATCCTCACCCACTGGTCCATCGTGGGACACGGTGTGCATGCTGAAGGACAGCTCCTTTTCTGGGTCCTTGTGAAGCTCCTTCCTCAGTGCAAATGCCTTGGCAATCATCTTGCTCTTCTTGATCCTCTTGGGTTCATTGTCACTACGACCAATAATTCTGACACAAGAACAGTACCATATAAACAGTACCGTTCAGAAAGAAAGTCACTGACACTCTCTGATAGTTAGAAAGACCCAAGTGAGGATCCCATGTTTAATGCCATCAGCAGCCATGTGATCTTGGGCAAGATGCCGATATCTTACACATTCTCTCATTTTACGTCACTCTGGATGATGTCTTAAACCCACACTGAAAACAATAATTCCAAGCAGCGCAATTACTGTTTTTTTTTCAAAGCTGGAAGGAAACAAATTCCTGCGAGTAAAATCCAAGTCACAGTGAGCCCTTGTGAGCACTGTTACAAAACCAAGGATTAACACTGCAAACCAAAACGCACACACTGGGGACACACTGCAAGATTTATCTAAATATATGCCGCCATTCTTGTATCAGGGTGAAAATCCCCCATTTTCAAAGATGTTTGGCAGGGAAAGTCTACTTGGTTAGTACATGTCTGGGTGCATAGAGATTAGACTGTTCCCACACTGTTATCATATCTTTAAAACCATATATGGACGTGGAGAGGCATGTAGCCATCATGTGAACACAAGCAATGAGAAGAGACTGATATGAGAGATTGGAAAAGAGTATTTCAAAAGACAGAAATATAATGATTAATGTTACATTTCACATTGATGTTTGCTTACTTGCACCAGGTCCGTTTCCAGATGAGGATGGTGGCCTTGGTCCAGACCCAGGTACTCATAGCGATTCCCGTCCCAAACATGGAGAACAGGTTGATTTTCTCCACCATCAGGCTGGGCCGGTTCTTAATGGTGCATTCTGGGATTGGCTTGTTGGTCTGAGAGGCGATTGTCACGTTGGCTTCACACCTGTTGAAAACATGTTCAGTCTATGCCTCGATCATGCTACATGTGCCTCCCTCACCTTCAAGCCATATGACTGAGGCACATTCAAATGCTGGATCTGCTAAATAAGAAAGTCTTTTAAATGTCAGGGCAGGAGAGAGTGGTTTACATTTTTGAGGCGAAATTAATTCCAGTACAGCCAGTGTCAACACTGTGGGGAAATGGGGCTGCATTCACCACTGTAAGCTGAGTGGTTGCACAGCGGTTTGGAGTCTCAACAGCATCAGTTTGTGGATTTCTTTGTGGAAGGTTTGCAGGTGTGCAGCAACAAACATGCAGCAAATCACAGGATTTCTGCCACTTAAAGAAGAAAGACAATGAAAAACCTACAGCACATATTCTCTGAAGCTCCTCTCCCATTCAGCCTGGTTGAAGAAGTCGTAGAAGTGGCAGCCGAAGGTGATGAGAACAAAGCCAAAAGCGAGGAATCCAAATATACCTGACAAGGAGACACAGAAATCAGAGGTGAGATACCAGACACTTGAATCTTATTATAGGACAAAGCAAAACAAGAATAATCTATAAAATCATTTAAAAACAGATAGAAAATATTCTTTCTTTGATCATTTTCCTCATTTCAAAAATAAATATAAATTGAGAATAATTATCCATTGATTGTGTTTTGTTTGCCCAATGACATGCTGCTAGACTCCTAAACATTTCTTCACCTAACACCCAGGTCTCAACTCTGATCATAACTAGGATGGTTTTTACCCTCATACTATTTCTCAGGTCACCAGTGTGGTGTGAAATGGCACCAGATGAGAGAACATACCAAGTCTCAGCATCGTCTCGTTGATTTTGCTGGCAGCTTTTTCACTCAGAAGTCCTGGGTGGTTACTCTTAATGGAAAACAAAGTCATGACACCTAAAAAAAGAAATAAACAGAATCAGTGGGTGCTGGTGGTGTGGGGATGCATTTGAGGAGCACTTCTGGAGTGTCACATAGCGTAAAAGATTTCCAAGCATGGTTACTGAGCTATTTTACTTGTAAAATATTACTCACCCCGAATGAGGAAGTAGCCGCCGACAACAAGCACCACTCCAATGGGGGCCAGGACAAACCCAGCACGGTATCTATAGTTTTTGTAGCCTACAAAACAGATCCCACTCACTGAGTCTCCATCCACCTGTGTAGCACAACAGAGCCACAACAAATGAGAAAAAAAGCTCATATTTTTCTCATAATTGGAAACCATTTTTTTGTCTCAGAGTGTGAGATAGTAAGAGGTGAATCAGACTCCCTACACACCTCAGCAATAGCCAGGATGGCCACAGTGAGGACGAAGGGGACGGACCAGGTCACCATGTGGAAGTAGGAGGTTCTGCCAGACAGTGGCTGGTGGGTGGTGCCCAGGGCTTTGAAGGACGTGTGCCAGGCATAGGTCAGCATGACGAACCAAATCACGCCCGACATCAGGGAGTAGTACACGATGATGAATATAGTGACGCATGACAGTGTCTCTGAAGACCTGTGGAGAACAGCCAAGCATGAATGTGACTTTAAGGGTTACATTTTCTAATTGGGAATGATGTCTAATCTCATGATTGATCAGGTGAAGACATTCGCTTACGAGGGCTCCCCGAGTCGCATGGTGTTGTCGCTCTTGCACACAATCTCGTCGCGTGCTCCATCCAGGAACTGAGCCAGCCAGCCGATACTGCCCACAAAGAAACAGGCATTGATGTAGAAGAGAATGACAGCTGGGTAGCGGTTGGAGTTCTTCCAGTCGGCAAGAAATGTGGCCTGAAAAGGAGGACATTTTAAAAGTCAGAAGATGCAAAAAAAAAGAAGCAAAACACAGAATTATGGGTATTGTACTTATGTCTCACCAGAGTGAAGAAGGTGCAGAGGAGGGTGATGGTGCCGAAGTAAGCGATGTAGGCGTGCATGTCATTGTGCTCCTCCTCAGTGAACAGAGGGTTGTCACACTGGATACCGCAGCCCTCCACGTCCTTGTACCAACTGGACTGAATGTCTGTCTTCACCAGGGGAGCTTCACACTGGCCTGATATGTTGAACTTCAGCTTCTGCACCTCATTCTGCACACAGAGAACGCAAAGGGAAAGGTGAGCTTCTAATTAGGTAGTCTGGATTAAATACATTAATATCTGCGTTTGCGTAGCGTGACCTCTGACCTGCAGTGAAAAGAGACTTTTCCCTTTGGGGATCAATAAAGTATCAGACGGAATTACATAACAATGAAGCATACCGAACAGCCAACAGGGAATTTGTCACATTTGAGGAAGCTGGGCCAGCCTCTCTCCTGGTCCACGATGCTACATGGTCGACGTGTAGCCAAACACAGGCTCTGGCTGGGCAGCTCGACTCGACCGTTCTCACATTTGGGCATGTAGACGGCACAGAGCAAAGGCTGGATGACCGACCAACAGCGAGGAGCGTTCCGCAGACCTAGAACAGAAAAAACAGTCTTAATACATCCTGAAACAGCAAGATATGAGAGATGTACAACAAGACACATGCCTAATTTATCAAACTGATGGTGGTGACGGTGATCATCACGAGGGACAAGAAACTACATAAATCAGTCAGTTTGATTATAACTGACTGACAGAATGCAAAGATTAACTTGAGAATAGTCCTGATAAAGTATGGTTTTGTGAAATGTTTGGAATATGAAATATTAATCACTTAAATTCATCTTGAGGTTTCTTGGACATACTGTATGTGCTGTTACACAGGAGCCAGAATAAACCATGTCCAACAATACAAATGAGGCTCCTCATCAGAATGGGCTGTGAAGCAGTGACCTGGGTCTGACAGGTCATTAGGGAGTGCTTATGAAAGTGAAGCAGAATATCTAAAAGCCTTTTATTAGTGAAACTCTCCTTTTGTTCGCTCGCTAACACCTATGAGTGATTCCTTTTGTTGCCCTAACGGCTTTTAACCCTTCATTTCCTGTTGAGGCTCTCTTCCCGTCTCCAGACTCCTCATCACAACTCATTGTCATTCCAATTAACATTATTATCACATATAAACAACGCAAACAACACTGACTTTCTGTGTAATGAAACTGATCCCACCGCTTACATAGCCTACTTATACCTGTATTTATTATTTAATTGCTATACACATTAAAAGCTTTTTAGTTTTTTTTTGTTTGACTTTTGCTATTTGATGTCAAGGTTTACAGGCTGTGGTAGTCAATAATGGATTCATAGTGAAATTATAGTTATGTATCATCACTTTCAAAATAAGTAAGTCATGTTAATATTATAATAATAATAATGAGCATATATTTACAGTAGCCTACTATATTTGTGCCATTTAGGCTACTGTAATCTACGATACAGTGTTACAACAGTTTTTTTTTTATTGGCGTACATAATGAATACCACTCTTCTTCTACGAGCTATAAACTATACCATGAGATGGAGCATATTTCAAACTTTGCTTGGACTCATTAAATCTCACCGGACCACATGGCCAGCTTCTCAAAAGCTTCTTCTTGAGTGCTGGAGTCCTCCGCCAGGATCAGAGAAGTATGCGTGTACGGTAAAGGCGATCCCAGACATGTGTTGTATTTAAGTGCCTCGCAAGTGGAGGTTTTCTTGCAGTTATCCTCAAATATCGTCCCGTTTGGAGACAACACCGCCCCGGAGCCTGAAAGCCAAGCAACCCAGACGCAAAGCATCCCGTAAAATCCAACAATGGGGCCCCGACCCTGGGAAGACATCTTGGGAGTAGAGATTCAACAGTGCAAAAACGAGATCGCTTTGAATTCTAGTGCTTTAGCTATTCTGTTTCCCAAAACACCCAAAAATGAAGTACTCTTCATTAGATTTGGAATAAGTTTCCAAACGCGGCATGGTGAGGGAAATCTGCTGGGCGCTTCAAAGTTTTCTCGTAGTCCTCCCAAACTTTTTTATTCTGCACTTCTCGTCCGATCCCTGCTGGATCCTCCTGAATTCCTTCATTATCCAAATTCCAACAGCTCCAAAAAAGTGTCCTCAACTCTAGAAAAAACACATCGCCTAAACTCAAAACCATAAAAAGAATTAATTTGAAACATTTAGGATGGGTATGAAAAAGACATCAGGCTGAGAAAGTTACAGATTCGCCCTCCCCCCACTTCCACAAAACTTGCCATGAAAAAGTCTGGATCTCTGTAATAGGAGCTCGAGCTCACATGCACCACCCACTTCTCCGTAGCCCCCCTTTTTATGCTGGCACAAAAATAAGATGATAAATTATCCTACATCTCTCTCTCTCTCTCTCTCTCTCCCAAGAAGTGATTTTCTGCCGGTGAAGTGTCTGATGAGAGGTTTCTGTGGCTGTGTTGTGTTCCTGAGTTGCAGCTCTGTGTCTGGTTGTTTTTTTTTTTTTGTCTCTGGTATGCACATGGTGGGGGAGAGCCAGAGCAACAAAACCTTTCCTCCCATCCCCCTCTGCAAGTGGAAGAATGTGCCTTATGGCAGCATCTCAAGGACCCCCAGAATAACACAGACCCCCATCTGACAGGGTTTCTCTTGTAGTTTGTGCAGAATCATACACCAGTAGGATCTTATACATGTCACCTGTGCCAACTTCAAGGGAGTGAATCTGAAAATGTCCTGATTTTTATGAAACCCCAGGAGGTCCTCTGACCTTCTACCACTTATCTACCAAATACAGGGGCTATAATCAGTGTTGAAAGAATTATCCAGATCCATACTAATACCACACTGTAAAAATACCTTACAAGTAAAAGTCCTGAAAATGTTTCTTCAGTAAAAGTATGTAAGTATCATCAGGAAAATGTACTTAAAGTATTAAAATCAAAAGTACAAGTAATCAATGCAGAGACATCTGGAAACGATCCAAACTGTTCTGTGTTTTATCGTCGAATCATTTCAGCTGTGCTTGTAGGCCGTTATATTGTTGGGTAGTTTAATTTATAATAAAACATTGTATTTTATAAACTATGTGTTTTGTGTGCAAATATCTTAATTTGTAAAGTAACTAACTAAATCTGTCAGAGTAATGTAGTGAGTAAAAAGTACTATATTTCCCTCTGAGATGTAGAAGTGGAGTAGAAGTAGAAAGTGGCATAAAAAAAAAAGACTCAAGTAAAGTACAATTACCTCAAATTTGTACTTAAGTACAGTACTTGAGTAAATGAACTTAGTTACATTCCACCACTGGCTTCAATACAGCAGTCATTAACATAATATATTTAAAATGTATGTATGTGCACTCAAAATTGTGTTTCTGATGCTGTACATTTTCTTATGGCAGTAAACAGCCCTTTATAATCTATTATGAGCTTTTTATATCTTTAAATAAGATATGGATTCACATTCTACAGCTGCACAAGAGACAGACGTAAACAAGCACACATAAATAAATACAAATTAAAGAAAATAAAAGAGATAACATTAAAGAGCAATATACATTATATACAATACCTCAGATTATATAAATTAATTGTATTTGTGCAAAAGAAATCAAGAAATATATAATATAAATATAGGTATAAGTATGAATAATATATACAATATATACATACGTATATCATATCATGTGCAGTACATGTATTATACACTCATTTCACAAAATGAATGCAATATAATATATAATATGAAAAAATACTGTGATATAGCCATACAACATACTGATACTGTAAATGTGGTCTAATCTGCACTGATGATGCAGACTAGATCGTTTAGGGATTACATAGATACTATTAAACAGATGTACAATGTACCTTTACATTTATAAATGTTTTATACTGTATATTGGTGGCTGTTTGCCTTAACAAGACAGTCAGAATGTCCATGTGTATGTGATGTATTATGAATTACATCCAGTTTTGAACAGTTTTCACATGTTTATATGACAGTAGTGTGCATGTGAGTATCTGTGTGTGGAAGGGAGTCAGGGAGGGAGGGAGTGGAGGGACACAGTTAATAACTCAAAACTACATTAAGTCCGTTTCCTTTGGGACATTCATAATGGACTGGACTTCCTGTTGTTGTTAAGGTGGCTGCAGGAATCTTCCAAAACTGTTAAACATGAACAATAATTTACATTACACCCCAAACTCAAACACAGTCTCATTATTTTATGCTGATTTAATTGATTTAAGTTTATTTTACTGTGCTTGAATATGCCAGGATACCACTAAAAACTAATTTCAAACTGGTCCAACCTCAACCCATGGTGCTGTTGTTATCGCATTAATTGGACAGTGCACTTGTGGTATTTGCATGACTGCCGATGCTTTGTTTCTCTCCTCGTGCTCTAAGAGTAAAACTGGCTGAACTCTCCTCCCTCCTCGGTGTGTGTGCCTGGGCTCCAGTGCTCTGTGTGTGGTCCCTGGTTTTTGCCTCTGACTTACCCAGGCAGCCATGTTGCTGTGGGTTTCAAGCACACACACACACACACACACACACACACACACACACACACACACACACACACACACACACACACACACACACACACACACACACACACACAAAAAAACACACACACACACACACACACACACACAAAACTTAGTTGCTTTTACTATTTAATTACCAAATTCTTTTTCTCTCCTTTGTGGCACTAGATTTCACAGTAAGATAAGTTACTACAGCTTTTAACTAACATAGACATGTCATGTTTAGATTGTGGACTTAAGTCAAAGGCTGTTAAACATGCAGGGCTGTTTCTGCTCCCAAAGACTACAGGCATCAGGTTTCAGGCCGAGAATGCCTTACAACTCAGGTTTTCATTTGCCAGGCAGAGAAATGGGGTAGAGACGAGAGGTTGTGTTGGTTTATGCTTCTTCACAGTTACAGTAGACCTTTTGCCAGAGCTTCCCTGGGTGAAGAAGAAAAATGTAGAGAACCTCAAAGATTTGCCTCTAATTATCACATAAAAACATTAAATACTGAAATGTACAGCTGTTTGATGATTTTCACTGAACCCAAATCAAACAAAAACAGTAAAATACAGCTACACCTTCCTTTTGCTGTCAGAGCAAATACAGCTTTAATTTGTACTTTATCAAGACAAAAGAGGGTAAAATGTTTTTTTGTTTCAAATAAATCTTTTTTTTTCCCCCCTCAGTCAGAGAACCTTAACTACTGTCTGCTCACTGATTGGTCATAAAATAAAAACTTGGCCCGTTCTAGTGACCACATCGAAGAAACAACACGACAGCACCTCAGGCAATCAAACAACTGTTTTCTTTAGTGGGAATTGGGAATTCCCCACTTCTTTTGTATTTTAGTTGAACATTTTTACAAAAGAATAAAGATAAAGGAAGAGGTGAGAACAGGATTCAAATATATATACAGCCACAACACATGTCCAGAATATGGAGTACAAAGCCTATGTCATTTGGCAAACATTTACTTATAATGGCAGCATACTGAGACAAATACAGGCTGTCAGCTGGCTAAAATGTGAGGAGGAAATGACATAATGTGCAGTGTCAGGTCTCAGCAAGAAAACCAAGTAGCCTAACATGGCCATTTTATTATGGAGAGTGTTTACAGTTAATTGTCAATTGAAACCTTAAAAAACATTATGTAAAATGGGTTATTATACTGTACTGTTATAATATTCATTTTTGTAACAAGGGTACAAGGCATTTCTGGAGCCCAGAGGTAAATACTTTTTAAACCCATAGTCTTGTGATAGTATACAAAACTACATACCACCTAGCATATGTGCAGTGCTTATGCTTTGTCTTAAAAAAAAATTATCAAGTGGGTTGACCTTTCTATTTGACACATTTTAACTACAAATGGAAAACATACTTATATTTCTTGTACACATTGCTACTACATTAATAAAAACAACCTCAACCAAATGTAAGATGCATCTCCTAGATAAGCAACATTACTGAGAATCTTTTATTTTGAAAAAAAGTCTACAAAAATCAATATATGTTTATAAATGCTATTCCCTTTTCAGTTAAAATTTTTAGCATTATAGATACAGTGGAAAAAACAATAACACAGATATGCATTAACGCCCACTCCTATTTGGTGTCTTTGACACAAAAAAAGACGTATAATAGATTATACTAATTGCAGTTCTTTAGGTCAGTGATCCCATCAATATGACCCTGATAGCCAAATGCCCTTCCTGCCTCTGCTTGTACTAACATATAAAGTTTGGTAAATACAAACATTGTCTATATCCAGTAGGTGGTGACAGAGTCCTGTTTCTCCACCTGTTTCCTTTATGTGTATTGACCTTCACTTCCATGCCAAGTGTTTGAAAGCACATTAATGGTTTGTCCACATGCTGGCTCTTCACTGGTCTTGTTTTGTTTTAAGTCTAAAGACCAATGATACCAATTGCTCAATCCAGCCAGAGATGACAGATGTTTTTCAGGCATTTGTGGTTGTCCCCCCGCCCATCTGCTGGTGTCACCGTGTTTCTGGTGCTGTTCATCAGAATCTGGTCTGATCTGACCTGGGTTAGCTCCACGGGTCTGAGCGGTGCTTGAGGTTGTAGTTCTGAAGCTCGATCTGGTCTTTGATCTGGTTGATCAAAATCTGAGACAAGAGGATGCCAACCAGCTGCAGAAGTGAAAACACAAACGGAGGGCTCAGCAGCTGGCTACGACAGTTTTAGTCTCTACTCTTAGAGGGGTTAGGGTTATTGAGTTTTGTGTGTATTGGTATGTATGCTGTGCACCATATCCTACCTGTGGTATGGCCAGTCCCAGGGCAATGCCTCCCAGTAGGAACAGGTTACTGTGGATCCAGTTCACCATTTTGTCTATGCAGCCATTGGTGTGGATGTGGTCTCCAGCGTCAATGTACTCTAACTTCTGCATGCTCTGGCCACACATTGTGTTGATAAGCTCCTGCTCAAGTAATAAGTAAAAAAGATAAATACAATTAAAAGCATTCATACAAAAAAAAAAAAAAACAGAAAAAAAGATACCAGCAGCCATGTAAAGACGGTCACCTTGTCTTTGGATAGGATACAACAGGAGAAGGGGACAGAACAGCGTTCTCTGCTGGGGTTGTCCTGCTTACAGTTGAAGTAAAGGTTCTGGGACCAGTCAGTGTACGTCACACCACCACAGCAGCCAAACTGAGGACACATACAAACATTTGAGATAGAAGAGATTAGAAGAAATGTTAATGATGTCTGTATATATTATTGCTCTGGTATGTATGATGACAAAATGATGATGACGTACAGTGTTTATGGTATGCAGTCTGTATTTGGAATAAATCCTTACCTCTTTCTGACCAAAGTCAATGAGGTTTTGCAGATCAATGTCCTCTCTGTAGTGGATAATAGCATTGTTGATCATCTCAGTCACCCTAGTCCGGGCCTTGGCAGAGTATTAAAAAAAATGTGTGCATGCACAAAAATATGCATGATGACAGAATGGTTATATAACAGTTTGATAACAAATATGATAAATCGATCTTATTGTTAAGATGCTCATTTCTAATGAACCAAAACCACATTTGACAACCCTGCAGCAGTTACAGGCAAAGCCCAGGAGAGGACAGTGTTACACCATTCTTCACAATCACTAAGGACCGTAAATAAACAGTTAACCCCCCCCCCACCCCCACCCCACCCCAAGAAAAAGTCTACCCCAAGAAAGACTATATTAACAAATGTATTACATTTTTCAAGGTGCATCAGTCTTATTGTAAAGTTTTGTTGCTCACAAATGACTAGATTTTAAGGATATTATAATAATATATATTATATAATGCATCTAGACCTTGTGTGGGATTTAGTTAAAAAAAAAAAAAAAAATATCAAAAAACAGTTCTAACAGAAATTTCCGTGTCCATGGCGGGTTTGACCATTTCATGGTTCAGTCAACCAATCAATCACCAGAAGTAATTTTAAAAAGTGAATTAAGCATTGCAGGTACAGTTTTTGTAATAATTATTATGTTAAGAATGTAAAAAAGCAAATACATGCATTGTTCGGACAGATAAAATCCTCCATGTTGTTTTGTTACCTTATCAGAGAAGATGAAGCCCAGGATCCCAGCAGCCACCTGGAGCAGGAAGATCACTGTCAGACAGATACAGAACTGGGAGGGAGGAGGAAAGAGACAGGGATGTTTACAGCTCTGTCAAATTGATCTGTTTCGGTTTAATTCCTTAGAGGACACATTTCATTTACCTAACCTACTCTTAAAAAATAAATAAAAATAAAACATGCAGAAAAAAATCCTAAGAGCTTAGGTAGAAAGACATTGTAAAAAAAGAAAAAGAAAAAAAGCAAGTCACCTAGAGATTGCAAATATTGTACAAAGACACCAACCCTGTTTTCATTGAGCTAATATGAAAATACTGTTGAGATGATCTGGCAGCTTATCCAATCCAATCCAACTTTTTTTGTAAAGCACATTTAAAACAACCAGGTTGACCAAAGTGCTGGACATTGACATGATTATAGACACGCGAGTAACAAAACAAACATTTAAAACAAATAACAGACTAGAAAAATAAAATACACAATACAACTCTCAAGCAGGTTTAAAAGCCAATGAATAAAAGTGAGTTTTAAGTCGTGATTTAAAACCGTGAATGCTGGGGGCCAATCTGACATGCAGAGGCAATTCATTCCACAACCTTGGGGCCACGACTGAGAACGCTCGATCTCCCCTATTTTTGAGCCGCGTTCTAGGGACAACAAGGAGTAGCTGGTCAGCAGACCTTAACGGCCTCAGAGGAGCGTGCGGCTTTAGTAGCTCAGCGATATACGCTGGGGCTTGACCATAACGAGCTTTAAAAACAAACAACAGAATCTTGAAATGTATTCTAAAGCAAACCGGAAGCCAATGAAGGGAGGCAAGAACAGGTATAATGAGCTCTCGTTTACGAGTTCCGGTTAGGAGTCGAGCGGCTGCGTTTTGAACCATTTGTAATCTAGAGAGGGAGGCCTGGCTAACACCTACATATACAGCATTACAGTAATCTAGGCGAGTTGTGATAAAAGCATGTATAACCCTCTCAAAATCAGTGAAAGATAAAAATGGCTTCAGTTTGGTAAGCAGCCTGAGTTGAAAGAAACTAACTTTTACAACAGAATTGATCTGCTTCTCTAGTTGAAACTCACTATCCATCTTAACACCAAGGTTAGTTACCATAGACTTAACATAGGGTGACAAAGGACCCAGGTCCAATTGGGAAGCGCCAAGAGCACCACTGGGTCTAAATATCATGACTTCGATTTTACTTTCGTTAAAATGTAAAAAGTTTAAAGCCATCCAGGCTTTAATGTCATAAAAACAATCGCGCAGTCTTTTTAGGGAATTATCACCCTTACAGCTCATGTTGGCGGAGCTTGAATCTGACTCCATGTCATACACTATGTCTCTCTCTGCACTTATACTGTATAGCATACTATAGTTATACTGTAAAGAAAAAGCATCTATGCAGAATACACTGAAGCCTGGCAGAATAAAAAATCCTGAGTTACTGTGTTCAGAAGGCAGATGTTTTCTCGCAGGGAGCCCACACAGCCACAGAAGGTGATGATGAACATCAGGACCCCCACGACCATCAGCATTACTGCGGGGTCCACTGACAGACACGCCAGAGCGGCCTCTGAGAAGAAGAAAAGAGGGGTTCAAAGACTGATGTGAAGTTTGTTTTTTTAAACAACAGAATTATTTCCTTTCAAACAGTAACAGGAAACATTTATGATATATATACAGTGTGTGTGTGTGTGTGTGTGTGTGTGTGTGTGTGTGTGTTGTGTGTGTGTGTGTGTGTGTGTTGTGTGTGTGTGTGTGTGTGTGTGTACGTACATACATACACACACTATACTGTATAGCTAGCTCTGTTAGTATTCTTGAACAACACAGATTTGGATGCAGTTTTCCCACTGTGTTGTTTGGTGAAAGCATGCCCTGACACTCAATACTCCCACTGTTTCACACTCAACATGAAGAAAGACTGTTTGCGCTATCAGTGAAGGATCGTTTACCTGCATGTTTCATCATGCGGGCGTATACGCCGATTGCCACCATCACCAGAGAGATTATCTGAGGGGAACAAAGAGAAAAAAGATTTCATTATACACAGTGCATCTTGAAAGAAGAAATAGGCACGAAACCACACAGCTCACCTCACAGGAGGTGAAGAACCATTTTTATGTTCATACTTCTCCAGGGAGGGGCCCCACTCACCATAACACTTAATAAGACATTTATGAATCACAGACAAGGCTGTACTGATAGAATAAAAGCTAATTTCCCCAAAATAGGAGAGTCTATGCTTTTTTAGCCTCAGTGCTTTAAGTGGAATCAGTAGAATCAACTAGAGGACCACAACATTTTCATTAGACATGTAGATAAGGCAATTATGCCATCTATTTGACTAAATCGATTTGGCAGCAGTCTGTACTTTTCCCTAAAAAATAAAGAGCCTTTCACTCAGCGCTCCTCTCTCAGTCTCAATTGAATAATAGAGAGCCCTCAGAAACCCTCCTCCTACCCCGAGTGAAATGGATCCAGTTACCACAGACACTGCACCTTCTTGGGGTTGGAGGGCAAAGCTAGATTTTCTGCCCCTTTTGTAAATGTTTAGTTTCACAGTGGATAAGCCAGATCTGAAGAAAACAGGCTGTTTTTTGCAATAACGTATGTTGTTGCTGTACAAGTCTAATGAAATGCAACGGCTTTGTGAAATGATGTGCTAAAACTAAGTGGTCACCAAATACCATTCTTGCGTTGGTTACATAACTGATTCACTTATTTGGTTAATCGCCATTGTACCAACTCACCAAACAGCTAATTACCACGATTATAACAAACATCCCATGACATTTCTAGACTAGAAGACAACCACGCATTTGCAGTTATCATCGGTATGTCATATACAGAGCCCATTGTAGCCAGAGGCAACAGAAATGACAACAACACATTCCAAGTCGAAGAGCTTCAAGTTTTTACACAGCCTTATCCTGTTTGTACATGGCCTGAAGTCATGAACATGGCTGACACACTCATATAGGTGTGTAGAAGGAAATGGATAAAGGAAAAGCTCTACACACTTTATGATTTCTCAGATTTTAGCATATAAAGAATAACTCCAAAAAACTTCAAACCTTTTGTCTGTTCATGTTTTCAATAGATTCAAATATGTTTAAACTATATTAGTTCTCTTTTTAGGTCATTTTCTACAGCATTCTTTACTCGACCAGCAACAAAAAAGCCTCCACTAAACCTCAACAAGTTTAATCTGCAACAACTGTTGTAAGTCAGAAATCTCCTTATATTACAATGCCTAAGCACCCGACACTGAAACTCACTCATATGAACTTTGGTTTGTTTACAACCTACTGCCGAGCTCAGCTGTTACTTTCAACTTAATTCTTTACTTTTAAAAAGGATAAAGTTTTGCAATTAGTCACATTGTGGGTGACAAAATGCCATAGTCAGGAATAGCTAATGATCAAATCAATGTAATCACATGCTGTGTTCACCAAAGCTTGTTTAAAATCTGCTACACAGAAATCTTCCCCGTTTCCCTCAGTCAACAGACAGATTTGTGTGAGAAGTGGGGGACCCACTTGTGCACGGCTCCATCAGCATATGAATCAATAAAAGTTTGTGTTTCCTGGCAACCGAGTATGTCATGAAAGGAAACCACAGCAGGTGTGTTGACTGAGTACAGTTGTTTTAAACGTTGTTGAGATGACAACAATATGTTTGGGTCAAACAGGTTCTGAGCTCTAAATCCCCTCTGACAAAATCTGATGATACATTTCTGATTTGCATAAGAATAACACTTAGTCTCTGACCAGTGGCTGAGAAGCAACACCTGGTGTGTGCATGTGTCAGCCATGTATGTTAACTTCCCTGGACACTGTTTCACTTTTTGTAAAACACCAAAGTTAATGAACAACAAACTTAAATAAAGCAGTGGATGTTCCAACTGTCAGCAGAAAAAAATCTAGATCTCACAAGTTTGGGTTTTAAACAAAACTAGTAAACACAGTAGGTCTGACATAGTTGGAACCTGAAATCCTGAGAAATGTCCTTTATCTCTTATTATGTTAAAAACAAACAGTTTAACCTAAGCTTCCAGGGAGCACATTTGGTTTGCCAAGAAACGCAATGATTAACCTGCGCACAGAGTAAATAAAGATTACCATACGCTTTGAGATCTTTGTGACCCATTGTTTTCAATGGTATAAGAAATACTCACCCAAAAAATGAAATTAAACAAGAACAGTAGGTATTTGACAACTGGACTGACAAAGGAGTAGTCCTCGTCAGATCCAGGTGCGTCTCTGCGTCTTCCTCCCATAGTGACAAGTATCCAAGCGTGTGTTATCCAACTTTGCGCACAAATGAACTATTGACTGTAGGCTATGAAAAAAACGAGTTTCCGTAAGTAAAACCAAAGAGTCGACAGCCAAATGATGATGACGAGCTGCTGATATTCTTCTAATACTTGAGCCGACACGTACAGTTACAATGAGTAACGTTAGCAAGCTGCCGAGGCGCTGTCTGGCCAGCACTGACTGGGCGTGCGTGTAAAAACAGGGTGTGTTAATGTGTCTCACGCCCTTACCGGTGATCATATGATAGGCTACCTGGAGCAGCAGGGGCTCCTGATTTCTTTTTTTTAAAGGATCCTATGATTGACCTCGTGGACCCTAAGCAAAATCAGGAACAGTTTGCTACTTTGTGTGCATAATTAAGTGAACGAATTGTGTATTTTTTTTTGTATGTGTTAATTACTGTATAGGCTACATTAGAATACTAGCATGTGTTTTTGTTCTTGGTACTTTTCCTTTAATTCTAAGTTCTTTTGCCATTAAAGAGTAATACAAAAACTTGTATTTACTTCAAGGTGGATGGATGTACTTAAGTAGGCTAGACTATCTATTATTAGAAGTATTATGAATGTTATTGAATTTAAAATTAGCTCATGAACTAAAGTTTAATATTACCACTGATTTATAGGCCTACATTCTAATGTTTTATTACACACTATGACATTTGAACCTACATACTCTGACAGGATGATTGTCTATTACATGCAGCATTAACAGTTTTAAAAGTGGGCACAGATTTTTTTACCAGTTAGGCCTATTGATACATAACTACAGTAAAGCTATTTTTACAACTCCCCCCAGAGTTTCACAAAGATAGGAATGTATTTCAGGGCTGCAGTATTCGCTTTCGTTGGATTCATTTTTTGACTGTTGAAATTAATCATCTAAAGGGTAAAAGATCCAGGATTCCACAAAAAGTGACACATGTGCACCATCTACTGGCAGAAAGTGTCTATATGCAGTTGTTCTCAAACCTTTTACACCACGTAGGCTACCACCTCAGAAAATATTAGTCTCCACCATTATGGCCAGACCACGTTAAAATAGAGTAGCATAGGCCTACCCTATTCAGCTGCAGACAGTTCAGTTCAGTTCAATTTTATTTATATAGCACGTTTAAAAACAACCATAGTTGACCAAATTGTAATAACAAACACAAACAAAGCACAATATACAATACAAAATTACTAACAGTAGAAAAAGAATAAGGTCAAGAATAAGGTCAAGATGTCAAAGCTCAACCTGAATTGAAAGCCAATGAATAATAGTGGGTCTTAAGCATGGACTTGAACGTTTCAACGGTCCGAGCTGTTCTTACATGAATAGGTAAACTATTCCAGAGTTTAGGAGCAGCCACTGAAAAGGCTCGGTCACCTTTGGTTTTTAACCTGGATCTGGGCACATCGAGGAGCATCTGATTGGACGACCTCAGTGCTTTGACAGGTGTGTGGACATGTAGCTCCGATAAATAAGAAGGCGACAACTCATTTAAGATCTTAAAGACAATTAATACAATTTTAAATTCAATCCTGAAACAAACTGGAAGCCAGTGGAGCGTGGCCAAAACCGGTGTAATGTGGTCGCGCTTTTTGGTCCCGGTTAAAAGTTGAGCTGCTGCGTTCTGGACTAACTGTAAGCGACGAAGGGATGACTGATCCAATCCAACATACAATGAGTTACAGTAGTCTAAGCGGGACGTAATAAATGCATGTATGACTCTTTCGAAGTCTGCAAAACAATGGAAAGAAATGTTATGTTTTTTAAAAATGGACCCTAAGGGCAGCATGTACAGAGAAAAGAGCATGGGTCCCAAAATGGAACCTTGGGGGACCCCACAAGAAAGAGGGGCAGCAGATAAAGAGCAATTCCCAAGGTGGACGGCAAAACTCCTATCTTTCAAGTAAGATTCAAACCATTTTAAGGCTATGCCAACACTTTGTTTGAGTCGGGATAAAAGGATGGAGTGGTTGACAGTGTCAAAGGCAGCAGTCAAATCTAAGAGCACTAAAACAGCGGAGTTTCCTGAGTCGACCGCTAAGAGAAGGTCGTTGTAGACTCTTAGAAGAGCAGTTTCAGTAGGCTACTGTGACGGGGCTTAAAACCAGACTGGAACTTTTCATAAATACTAAAATCATCTAAAAATGATTGAAGTTGATTAAAAACAACCTCCAAACTTCAGATAAAAAGGGAAGTTTAGAAATAGGTCTAAAGTTAGACAAAACTGACGGATCCAGATTTTTCTTTTTTAAAAGTGGTTGCACAACAGCATGTTTAAAAGCAGCTGGAACACACCCTGAGCTGAGAGATGAGTTAACTAAGGATAAAATACTGGACCCAACAGTGTTAAAAACATCTTTGAGTAAGCGGGCAGGGATACTGTCCAGCAGGCAATTAGCCGGACGAAGCTGCTTAGCTATGTCAGAGAGAAGGTGGAGTGAAACTGGCTCAAACTGCTGGAAGACAGCTGGGCATAAAGTAGGAACAGAGGGGTCACTAAGGTCACACACACAGGAGGCAGTTTATTCCTAAAAGCATTATTGTTGACAGCCACAGCCACGCTGTACTTCCTCAGTCCCTCCAGCTTGTAACTAATTATCGATGTATGCGCACGCATTCATGAACGTGACTAGTTAGCAGGCTGATATCGAAACAAAACTATTTACACCTAAAACACGCTGTTAGCCTATTTTAAATTACCTTTAACTGATCATAGTTTAGGTTTTATTATTAGCAATGTTGTAGTGTTTCTATAGTATTATGTTTTTAAATTAATTTATTTCAATTTATTTTTTAAATATCTTGAGATTCCAAACGTGTACCGCTAGAGGAAGGTCACGTACCACCAGTTGTACTTGTACCACAGTTTGAGAACCATCTGGTCTAGTGTAGGCCTATGTATGTATGTATGTATGTATGTATGTATGTATGTATGTATGTATGTATGTATGTATGTATGTATGTATGTATGCATGTATGTATGTATGTATGTATGTATGTAGGTTAGGCTACTGTATGTATGCACACTACCGGTCAAACGTTTAGAATCACATAGAAATGTCCATTCCACTGCATTCCAGACAGAATACCAGCTGAGATCAGTTGCATTGTTTTTTTAATCAGGGCAGCAGTTTTCAGATTACATTATGTGCTTACATAATTGCAAAAGGGTTTTCGACTATTTTCGCATATGTCTGCAGCACCACATAGACATCTTCTTTGAATATCTCGGCCTAATTGAACATTGCATCTTTTATTTTGAAGGAAATCGCATACAGGACGACAGTTTTCATAACATCCGTTTTAGCCGGAAGTTAGGAGTATTTCCTTAGCTAGCTACTCATTCCTCATTCAGATGAATGCAAAACTGGTATTTTGTTTATTTTCTAGTCGTGTTTAAACTAAGAAATGGCGTGGAAAAACAAAGGTTTGGGTAATTATTCATTTAGTTATCGGCTGCTATTCGCAGCTAGTCATTTTACCAAATAATGCAGTTACTAATACAGTTATTAACTAGCTAAGCTAACGTTAGCTTATCCTCGGATAGAGTTGTGGTCAAATCGCTTGCAAATGGTCATTTGATACAATTTACCTAATTAATTAATCCCATTACGCTATTCTCAATTGTGCTTTGCAGGTTCCCCTCTTCCTCCGGCCTCCTTACATCTCCTCGTCCCGCCAGTCAGACTAATGTCTGCTTTCATATGGAAAATAGTACAGCAGCACAGTGTGATGCAGTACGACAAGCTGGTGGACTTCATCTGTTTGGCGACAGAGATCGTCCCAGAGCTTCTGAGTCCCAGCCACAGAGCTCAGCTCATCCTGGGCCTGAGAGCAAGGGTGAGGAATTAGCTACTCGGAACTGCGATCCTTCTCTTTATCAACAGTATTGAATTCAATTAATAAAAATTAAAAATTAAATCTGAATGCCAGTGATGCCAAGATGTTCATTGGCCCTCCTTGTACCCGTTTCCCTCAGTGGCTCCAAGGGACACATTTGACATTTGAAATCATGACGTAATATAATGATTCCCCATTTGACTTATTTATTAATGATTTTTTTGTAATTGTCTTAGTTGTAATGTTAGTATGTGTCTTGTTATTAGTTACATGTGCTTATCCAACATACAGTGGTCCTCTCTTATAATAGAAATTGTCCCTGCTGTGTCATGCTCTTTTGAGTTACCGGTCTCCCACCTTTGCCTTGTTGCAGCTGGTTCTGGAGCTGTGTCGTGGTGATGGCGTCGCCAACCTGCAGACCATCCAGAGTCACCTGGATAAGATTCACACCTGCAGCGCTGAACTGAGCTCCACTGATCAGATGGTGGGTTTTTTTAAAGAAAAAGAGCTGCTCCACACACTAAACATGGACAACACACATTTAGAAATCTTGGGCGTTCTCATAGTCCTCAAAAATATGGAGTTCCAAAATTAATAATCTGTAACACCATTACTGTTAATTATAATTAATTATATATATTTATTTTATTTTTATTAACCTTTATTTAACCAGGAAGAAACTCGTTGTCCTGGCCAAGGCAGGCAGCAGTACAACTACACATACAGTACATGCAAATACAAAATACACAAAAACACTAAGAACATAAAACAACTGAAACAGCAAATCCCTCAAAGTCAACCAGAATCCCAAACACATCAGGTAAAACATCTACAGCCAGATGTGGCTGCCTCCAAGTCAAATAACATCCTCTTAAAAGTGACCAATGAGACTAGTTCAGTAAGTTTCATGGATTTCTGTAACTTGTTCCTTGTAGAGGGAGCAGTAAACTTAAAGGCCTTTTTCCCCAGCTCAGTTCTAACCTTTGGAACAGACAGAATGAAAAGATCCTGAGAACGAAGATTGTATGTCCCGGTACTGTTTACATTGATATAGGTCAGAAGGTAGGAATGAGGAGACCTAAAATAGCCTTGTATATGAGAGTATGCCAGTGTTGAAGTCTCCGTGTTGATAAAGAAGGCCATCCAACACGTTCATATAATTCACATTGGTGAGTGAGGGCTTTCATACCAGTGATGAACCTCAGAGCTCCATGATGTACAGTGTCCAGTGCATGTAAACTTTTAGACGAAGCATGCATGTATAAAACATCACCAAAGTCAAGTACAGACATAAAAGTGGCATTGACCAGCCTCTTTCTAGATTTGAACGAGAGGCAGGATTTGATTCTGAAATAAAACCCTACATTTTATAATTAAAATTTTTTCATCTGTATTGTTGTCAATTTCTTGACACTGTATTGCTGTCAATTTCTTGACAGGCCAATGGTGATATACTGAAGACCTCTTACACCAACTTTGCCAGCCTGGTTCAGAACATTTTGAATGTTCCTTTTGAAAAGGAGTTCTTCTTCCAAGTGAGTCTATCTGTGAGCAATTAATATCTCTTAAAGATCAAGGGGATGGAAGGGATACAGAGCTCATTTATTTTGACAAAAGACATGAAAAGATTAAATGTTGATCTCATTAAATCCAGAGATTCATCAACCGATGTGTTGATAATTTGGCTGTTTCTGTAGGAGGTGTTTCCTGCAAACTACGGCTCTAATTATGACCAAAGACTGCAGCAGCTGGTGTCTGAGTTCCTGTCCAGGCTGGAGCATCTGCTGCCCGTACCAGACCTGCAACAGGTATTCTTGTTTTTCAGTGTGAAATGTGTCTGGATGTCACTGGATTTTCTTTTTTTTGTGCTTTTGCTTTGAGGTCTGTAAATATACAGTATTGTTTCTCTTGCCAACCTGCATCTCTGTGGTCTTCTCTCTGTGCCTCAGACAGCAGCATGGCTCACAGAAACAACATCTGTGTCAGAAGAATTAGGACAGCATCTGTCTGAACCCTTTGCCCTGAAGACTCTGCTGCTTCATCACAGACAGTCAGGGACTCTCAGCTCTGGTAAGTTTAACAGAAAAGGCAAGAGGAACAGAGTTCCATCCATGCAAAAGATCAAGGTTCGGAAAGACAGTTTCTTCTTGTTTGTTTCCTTTCTGCTGTTTTGCTTTCTTTCTTACATTGTCTTGTTTTTGTTCTTGGACAACAAATGCAACTTTGTTCCGATTTGTAGCAGGAATTCATGCTCCCGTCACTATAACAAGTGACTCTAATGTGTAAATGTTAAATGCCTTCCTCTACCAACAGCTCCTTCCAGCAGTGAGGGCGATATCGTTTTGTCCACTCTGGCCCTCCCTGCTCGATCTGGAGTGGAACGGTTTACTGAGTCTTACAGTGAGGATGATGATTATGACAATGAGGAAGAGACCCTGGCATCGGAATATTTAGAAGAAGACTCGAGTCGAAGCTCAGACGCCACTGCAGATGATTTGTTGCCAATTAGGGAATCAGGTTAGAAACGATCAGTTGTAGTAGCAGACCAGATTTTGTCCAAAATCTTATTTTACTAACTTGCTGTTTTTCTTGCTTTCATCTTTTTAGGTCCTCTGTCGCGTTTATTCATCTGCCCTCAGTGTTCATTCGCTCACCTCCTGAAGAGAAAGGTCCAAGAGCACATCCAGAGTGAGCACCACATAGTAACTCCCATTCAGAAAAAACTATCTGTGAACAAAGCCAGAGCAAAGGCCCAGCAGAAAAGTAAAGACATGACCAGTGAAAAGAAGAACGTAGAAGGCAACTCCGGGATAAAGAGGAAACATAAACCAAAAAGCGGTGTTAGAAAAAAGCGTGAACGCAAGCAGAAGAAGGACAACTTAGAAAACAAGGAACGACGTAGACGGAAAGAGCCCACGGGGGACGACAAAAGGTTTCTGAGCACGCGACCTGTCAACAAAAACTTCACAGAGGAAGAAACCAAATGCCTGAAGTGTGAAAAGGTTTTTGAACTTCCAAATCAACTTAAGACTCACATGAAGCTTCACAGCTTTGCCTACAGCTGCACCCAATGTGAGAAGGGCTTCACCAGCTCGTCAGGTTATTATCAGCACCAGAGACTCCACAAGAGAGGACGGATATTCGTCTGCAGCCAGTGCAACAAGGGATTCCTGTGCAACTATTCGCTCAAGCAACATGAACGCCTGCATGAAGGCCCCAGCAACCTGTGTACGATCTGTGGGAAAGGGTTCAGCAAAGCAGGGATTACAAGACACATGCAGATGCACAAAGGGGAGAAGAATTACTTGTGCACCACATGTGGGAAGTCCTTTTTGTCCTCCGGGGAGCTGCTGCTGCACACTCGGTCCCACACGGGCGAGATGCCGTACACCTGCACACACTGCGGGAAGGGTTTCTCCAGCAAGAGTCACCTGATTGTGCACACGCGCTCTCACACGGGGGAGCGTCCATACCTGTGCTCGGAGTGCCCGAAGCGTTTCCTTACACTGAACTGCCTGAAAAGACACACGCTCAGCCACAATGGGGTGAAACCATTTAAGTGTCCAAACTGTGAGAAAGAATTTTCCCAGAAGGGGAACCTGAAAAGACATTTGGCAACTCATAAACTTGACACGTAACGTGAGGTTGTTAGAAAGGAGAATGTAGTCATAAATAATGCCTTGTCTAGTTTTTTTGAAAACCCCAAATGAAGTATTATTGTGTAATCCGTAGTAACAATTGGAAAGTAAAGTATTTGAAATTCCTCTTATCTGCTTAGGGTTTCTTCATTGCATCCAGTTACCAAACTTGTGCATGTTAGCAGCTGGTTCCAATCACCAATACTGATGTCATTGTTTTGTTTTAGGATCCTGCTTTGCGTCACCTTTTTTTTGTGTGCTTTTTTTCTCCAAATTCTGCACCCAACTTCGCCTGACGATCGTCAGTCATATTAAACTGTGAGCAAAATACCCTCACACACAGCTGAATGTGTACATTAGAAAAGCTGCGAGGGTGAACAAGACAATTATTTGATGCACGATTTATCTTTCAGTTTTTAAATACTGTGTGGGTCACAGTTATTTGGAAAATAATAATCATTTACTATAAATGTAATGACGATATATGATGTTAGCTGGGTTTCAGCCCTGGTCTACCAAGACACAGTGCGAGGAATATGACCTGAAATACAAATGTAAAAACAGAGCTGTAGGAAATGCAATTTATTTGCAATTTTTTAATAACATCATTCCTCAGATAAAAATGCAATGTTACAGGAATATACATCAGATATTAATTTAAAACTTGCTTTCAAGGGACCATACAGTCTAAATATACTTTTTCCTTTTTTTTTTATTTACTGGTAGCGTGCGTTATAAGCAAGACAGACTCTGTCACCAATGACAGACTGACAAGTTACAGATACAAACTGTACATTACTTATTTACAAATCAACTTTTTGTTTGGTTTTTTTCGTTTCACTTTTTATTGAAAATAGGAGTAGAAAAAGTGATTGAATTAATATTCAGATTTATTTCATTTGCATTCTTTCCCTTTCTAAAATGTAAAATTAAGTGAATGAACAAAAATGAAATCAAGAACTCTCCATTAGAAAAAGAAGAAGAAGAAAAAAAAAAAGGGAATGTCAACTGTGAGACCATGCAGTCGTCACCGAAGAGACAAATGGTGACTGAGGAAACCAAATTATGTTGGGCCAGTGTCACTTAGCAACCTCCGAACCAATGATATCCCTCGCAGTCGAGGGGGAGTGGCTTATGTTTTAAGAACAGTTACAAAATGACCACCTGCCTCCAAAGCTACCGCAAGTACAATTACACACTCAAGTTCATTTATTTTGACCATAAATAGTGCTGTTATTAAATACTACATTTAACAGTAGCGTCACGTACTAATATTACAACAAATTGGTCTCTGTGTGAAAACCTCTCTCCATACAAAATAATAACAGACAAACAAACAAACAGCTCAATCCTGTCAAAGGCCCTTTAACACTTTGCATGAGTAGTGAACTAAGACTACGAACAAGATCATAAGACACTACTGACCAGTGGAGGACAGAGCCACATAGCCATGGCATTTACCCAGTAAATAAGGAACAGGATAGCCTTCGCCAAACACTACTGTATATGGAGCTGTGGATCACCTGCCATTGAATCATCAGGCTGGCGAAAAAGGCCAGCATCCCCCTGCCTGGGTAAAGAAAAATTAGTCAACGCCTGCATGCTGTTAAAGAGGCGTTTCCAAACCAGCAAGAAATAACTCACGGAAGAAAACACTGATAATGTACATGACACTGCTCTCAGATGGGTCAACTCATTCATTACACACACAGGCATACAACACCTGTTTGTTTCTAACTCTCTGTGGTCAAGTGTGGCTTTCTGTGTGGAGACAAACCCACTTGGAATCAAAGTTTGTAGCGATCCTATGTGTCGGCTAAGAGTTAAAATCTGATTCTTTATGAAAGTGGTGGTCAAAACTGAGATGACATTTTCTTCCATTAAGGGATGCTAAATATCCAAACATAAACTAGTAGTCTAAAATACTCTCAAATACTTTAATTTTCCAGATTTGTATGAGCATCGCTGCACGTTCAAGGGATGAAATCATCATTTGTGTGTGCAATGTTAAGTAGTTAAGTATCATTAAAATTAGACAGTAGTAGATGAAGGGAGGCACAGACATTTGTGGATCTACCGAGGAGCTGTTTTACCACCAGAAACACCGACAGAAAGTCTGCATCGTAAAGCTGCTGCCACACCTCAGGAGCTCAGAGTTGTTAGCTGAAGTTATATCCTGAAGAAAGTCAATGTTAGAAACACTAGCTGGTACACAAAACTCCTTTCCTCAATCCATAAGCTGTGGGCGCAGCTTTCTCCATCAAAGTAAACACAAAGAGCAATCTCTGTGGCAAACTCAGATATGCTAACATGTGCAAACAGGGATCTCCTTTATAAGTTATTACTGACTTAAGTGTATGACTGATAAAAGAAGGAATGAGTGATAAACACAAGGCTTTCAAGGTCCTTCCAATACTAACAGTTGTCCTAAATGTTTACATATGGGTGCTGCTGTAGGTGTTGCTACACAATGGGTGGGTTATATATCTAACAATCCTTTACGCTATTTCTAAATCTATCAGGCAAGCAAATATCTATTTGGTTCATTTCAAAAGGAAGTAAATTAATCATATTTTTGTTCCTCACCACCATCTCGAGTGAAAAAATCCAATATTTCTCAAGACTGATCTGTGAAGACTTCACACATGTCTAGGAGCGTTTGAGTGTTAAACAATATGAGCCAGTGCAGCACACTATGCAGAGGGTTGGTTAAGATTTTTTCAATACTGATCAAAGTTTAAACACTGCAATCAATTTGCCTCCAAAACCCATCCAATAACTATGAATCATTTATATTTAGCAGGCTGTGAATTGAATGTGATTTTTCACATGGTTTCTTTTGATCCTCTGCAAAGTAAACTATCATTTACCATCATATAATTTAGATATAGTTTGATTCTCTCTCTCTATATTTATATATATAAAATAGAAGACACTTGCAATATAAATGTGTATTTTATAGTATATTCCCTTTCGCGTTCTGCTCCATTCCCCAAAGCGTCCATCAGCATCGATGTCAAGACATCTGTACAAGAGAAAAACAAAGAGATGATCCTCTCTTGTTTCTCCAGAAC
This sequence comes from Perca fluviatilis, assembly GCF_010015445.1. Classification (NCBI taxonomy): domain Eukaryota; kingdom Metazoa; phylum Chordata; class Actinopteri; order Perciformes; family Percidae; genus Perca; species Perca fluviatilis. Next base: position 13,128,759 of record NC_053134.1, read on the forward strand.
AGGGAAATTTGAATTAGATTGAATTTGAGTCCTACAACAGGCTATGCTGATTTTTTTTTTTACCTAGGAAAAAAGTAAAATAAAATCTATATTCAAAATAGTCCTCTTAAAATATGTTTGTCAGGATCAAACAATGATCAACAACACTTTGGTTTACAAGAAAATATAACGCATATATATATATATATATATATATATATATATCTATATATAGATATATATATATGAGGGAGTCTGAGTGACTAAGACAGGAAGAATAACACAACTCCTGCTTTCCAGCCTTACACTCTCTGTTAAATTGAGCACATATCTGTGTATAGTTTAGGATAAACACAGAACTCTAATACTTTTTAAAATGGCATGTGTAAAATAAAAAGCATGTTCGATGACATATCTTTTTTTTTTTTAATACTGAGCAGCTTGAAATGTACTCTGTCATGTACAGCAGCTCTTTCACACAAACATAACATGGTTTCTTAACACCCTTACTGTCAAGATGCAGAATAAATTATAAATAAATTCAGCATTAACCCACAAAATCATTGAGCTAGTCAGATGCTGAACTACTCCTCTTCCTGCATTTAATAAGAATATATCTACACTTATATAGTTCAAGTCCTCTAATTCCTTTCTTGGAAGAAAAAAATAGAAGCTACATGATTTTCATGGCTCAAACTATAAAGAGAGCTAGTCCTTGATAGGAGGATTCTTTTGGTTTGATGTCTTTAATAGCTTTGATAATGCATTTGAAAAAGTGTACAGTGTATATGTGTGTGTATTGACTAGTGAAAGAGAGACAGGTCTCTCGGTGCTACAGTAGGAAAATGTCCAGACTTTGACCTACGCTGACAGGTTGCTGGTAGGTTACTGTCTTTCAGCTCACTTCACGAAAAAAACAAAAAACTAAACGCAAACACGCTAGATTTCAGATCTCGCTGTTGCCTAAAATTTTAAGTAAAATTGGGAAATGTGGCAAGTGAACCACATTCATTTCTGTACCCTAGTGTCTTTAAAAGCTGAACAAAGAGCCTGTCTACTTCTGGAGTCACAGCACTGGTAATGGATTGATTTCGAGGGGGCTTAGCTGTGGTTAATTATGTCATCTGAATCATCCAAGGCGGTGGTGAAACGACCTTAAAGCCCATTGTGTATATGCCATCAGCTGAAACATACAATGTTAATTCTTCTTCTGTAAATATAACTAGGCTACATGATTCCCTGCTGGTTCCCTATTGGTCAAAAATACAGTCAGTAAAGTGGGACTAAATTCTTACTGACTCTCAGTCAGTAGGCTTATATAACACATTTTCATAACCAACATTTCACTAACTACATTCCCAAACAAGTGTCCTGCCTTTTCCTTATTATAACATTCTGGTGATTAAATATTATATATTCATATATTTCTTGCTATAATATGGTATGTGGTGTATAAAAAACATACAATCATTGGCTAGTGGTGAGATACAGATATTATCATTCACATAGGACCAATACTTTATATCCCTAGAGAGAGAACTCATGCACATACATTACTTGGATATATAATTCACCATGTAAGAACTTAGAGCACCCTGAAATTCAAACATGATGAAATAAAATCTTCAACAATCCCCAAAAGATACTCTTGATCCAACACTCTTACGCAGACCAAACACCCACTGCTTCCCATTGTCATCAACAGATTGTCTTCCGTCTCCTTTATTCTCTCTCTTTCTTTGCTTTCACTTGAGGAAATGACTTGAATTTGACCTGCACCCTTTATGGCAGAGGGGTTTGGCCAGAGACCACAGCTACATAAACACACACAACAGACTTGCAAAACACAGGTATAACTAATATTATTAATAATGGCGACTTCCCATTTAGTGGTTCCAGCTTCACAGCTGAGGTTTGATGCACACCGGTTTACTGGCACACCAAAATGGAAGTAAGCCATGTTTAAGGTTATAAGTTGCACCTGTGCTTTTACTGCTGATTAGTCAAAATACCAGCTGTTAAGGGTCTATTACCGGCAGGGTGGACAAAAAACACTGCTGTGTTCCAATTCCATACTACACACTTATTGTATATAACTACATACCTATATATATATTATGTTTTTGCTGTTGGTTTACAGTAAATCAGCATACCTAACCATGTTATGCTACACTGTCCAATGTCGATTAAACTGACTTTAAAATTACACTATAATTTGAATGATAGTGATATTGATAATCTTCAATTAGTTTTAGAAACCATGAAGTTTAAAATATGTGGGCAGGGAGGGTGTATAGAAAAGCATATTTAGGTCTAAACGTCAGGATATCTCAGCCTCTGCTCCATCGATTTCTACCATTCTTCTTTCAATCTTGCGAGTCCCCCTTATACTTTTACTTACATTATATATCTGAACACACTAAATACTTAAAAACTGCTCAGAATTAGTGTGTGGTATGGAATTGGGACACCGCTTCAGTTTAACCTGTGGATTTTAAGTTGACGTTTTCATGTATACAGTTTACTTTGTGCTTGAACATAGCAAGTAAGCAATCGAGTGTGTACGTGCTATGTAGCTCCTGCCTCTGTGTTTGTCTGTCCTGAGCCACCAATATGTTTTGTAAAAAACAAAACTACTAATTATGGGTGATTTGGTCCATTTCATAAAAATGATTCCCACTGGTCCATCTTCCAAATGTCAAACAAGGAAAAGATACAAGTTGAAAGCAGAGACTATGGCAACACATAGGCAAAGAAATAGTGACACCTGTCATAACTGTGGAGTAAAAATACTGTAGTTTGCTTTCTCTCTCAACGTTCGACAATCATATAAACATGAGCTCTGTCCTTCTCGGGGTTAGGAATCAGAAAATGAACTAAGAGCCCGGAGGACACAAGATATGCAAAATCACCTTCCGAACACCCCTCCTGCTGTCCACACTCAGATGTTTATCTAGAGAAAAAATACTGACTTTAATCATATGTACACTAAATAGAAATAGCTACTGTCATAATGGGATATGATACTTAACCTGATCAAAACAAAAAGACTGCAAAACCTGGCACACTCAATGTCAACATGTGGACCTCATGCAATACTGATGGTACACCCTAATAGCTTAATCCATTTAAAACAGGAAATAAACAGGAGAAAGAGATGCAGTCAAACACATATTGAGTCAGGGAGGTGAAGCTAGTTGTTTTTGCTGCTGAGTCATCAAAGTAAACGATCAGATTTTCATCCTGGGGCTACACTGGCTGGAAGTTAAGCCGCAAGCAAAAAACACCAATTTCATGTCGATGTCTCAATACACATTTTAGACTGCAGATGCAGATCCAACACCCTGGCACGAGAAAGATAAATAAATACTCTTTACTATACTGCACTGCAATGTACCTGATTTCAAGTATGTTAGGTTTCTCTGGCATGTAAACCACTGAGTTTACGTCAAAATGTAAAAAAAAAAAAAAAAGAACTATACATGGTCATGATATTTTTTTTTCCACTTTCACAAATATATTTACTTCGGGAAACCTTGTATACAGTCATAGTTATTGCATTGTTTTTGCATATCTTGTGGGATGCAGGATTACACCCACTCATACCATATACAACTCATAGTTCAACCTATATGTAACATAAAAACTGCAATGCTGCTCCACTCCACACAGGGGCACCACATGCCTCTATAGCTCTCTCACCAGCGTTTGAAATCAAAGAACTTTTTAACAGAAACAACAAAGCCCGGGTTTGCACTTCTGATATGCGGGGTTACTCTGAATGTGTGTGTCTATAATATGTAAGTGGACGTTTATTAGGAACACAAAGGTAAAGCATTTGAACTGTAGTTTCTGAGGTGCATGTATGCATTATCTATGTTCTTTTATCCTCAAAGCTGGAGATGATAATGAACATTTATGAATGTGACTATTGATCAGTGATTGTGGAAATCTTCCCATCCTTTTTCTTAACTTGGTCAAGTCTGAGAATGGTTCTGTTTTGGATAATTCATTGAAACCATGTCATTTATTACATGTTTTCTTATCAATACTGCCTTGAGAGAGTAACATCCACAGCTGTTGCTATACTGGCTTTTCTGTAGCAGTTTAGATACAAAAACTACTACTTTACAATTCAGGTGCCTGCTGGTTACATTTATTATTGAGGATTGAGACTATAGTCCTATAGTCATTAGGTATAGAGTAAACCAGCATTAATAACCAGGAGGAGGACTCATTATATCTTTTAAATTTGTTCAGGGTTAAATCAACTTTACCAGGGCTGATCCGACAGAGTGTGGAAACAAAAACCAAAGCACAAAGTGAGATTGTGCACACAAAAACTGAACCCAAGTGCTTCGCTGCACACACATTAACATGTTTGACCACACTTTAAATCTGCTTTCCTAACTTTTAGACTTAAAGTTTGACTAAAATACTGAAACTGATGTGAGCCACTAGCCAAAAAGTAGTCTGTTAACTTATGGTACCAAGTCGTTTAAATATAAATACTATTTTAATGAGTTGCTTTTAAAATAACTGAAAGAAAAAAAGAAATACTGAAGATGTTTTATGAGGCCAAAGGAAGAAAAGAACAGACTACATGTCAGGGAGGGTATTCCTTTGACAACACAGACTTCTTCAGGCCTTGCAGTATGATAATAACCACAAAACAACAACAGCACTGCCACTAAAACACGTTCAACATTCACATTTAGTTTGCATAATAATGTCAGAAGTCTGTTACTGGCACAGGATGCAGTGTATGGCAGTGTGTTCATGCATACCCTTCCCTGCCACAAACCTGCTCTGCTTAACATGTTAACATGTAGGAATGAGAGCTCAGCAGTTAGTCCGGAATGGTAAATTAAAGTGAAAACTAATGGCTATAAGTTTACATGTGAAAGTGTCTCTGGGTGGGAATTCAATGTATTTAAAAGTGAAATCTTTAGAGATAAACATCTGTTGCAAAATATTAGAATTTTCTTTTGAGCTAATAAGAGAGTGTAAGTTTAAAAGTACGTTTTTTAATGCTCTAACCCGAACATAAAATTGACCATAGAAAATCTTTTTGCCTAGATCCACTGAGATGTACCTGCATGTGAGCACTGGTCTGGTAAGATACAGGCTTTTAATACTAGCCTAGTGTACAGTTGACTTTGCATCCGGATTGTGGTGGCAACGACAATTATGTTTTAACGGTTTAGAGAGCTGAACTGAATCATTTCAGTTTTAAATACTATAAAGTTGTTCAATAAATGTGACAATTGGCACCAAGGATGTGATACTGACATTAGGAATGTTTTTTTTTTTGGAGAAGATACAACACCAAGGGGAGACCTGTGCCCTGTGTAATGTACTGAGGTGCCTGAGGTCCATAACTGGCCATGGCATCATGTGGTCATACCTTATCTCAGGTGAATCCAAACTATAAAAGATAAAGGTCAGTAAAAGGTTGTGAGCATGCTACCTAAAAGCCATTAGAAGAAAATAAAAAGACAAAAATCACACCACTGGGGAATCATCCAGGACACAACTTCCCTCCAAGCTGACAGTTTACTGATCTGTATTCAATTCGTTTTCATGTTAACCAAACAATTATCACATCTTATCAACTGACAGTAAATGACCTGTTTGTAGTATAATTTATTTCAGTAATTAGTTTTACCAGTAAATGATATTACAGACAGGGAGCTGTTTTATTTCTAACAATGACAATAAATCATAATGTTTTGTGATATGAGCAGACCTCAGACAAAGAGATGTGATTCAGAAGTCTTGCAGCATCTGTACACCAGCCCTAATAGTTCATTTGGAGTTTAAACTACGATTAAATTATGAAATTGTGTGATTATGGTGTGTTAAAGCCGAGCAATCAGTGCGTCACCCCCCAGTTCATTCACGAGGCGTCACTGTGGCAGTGTGAATTTGGTGCTTCTACCATTCAGAGCAACAATCCACCATAAAGAAGAAAAGCAGCAATTGCCAAAAGGCTTGTTCCCTTCTGGCCAAGCTGCAATGCCAAAACTCATCACTACTGTAAACTTTACCGTCACTCTGACCTCGCTGGAGACCGTACGCCTAATTACATCTAAACAGAGAAATAAAGAAAAATTATACGATGACAAAATTTCAAAGATAGAATGGCTTCTGACTGCAGCTTGGCTAAAAAGTAAAAACCGTGCTAAAGAAATCCCAAAGCTTTGGAAGCATGCCTGTCCATGGTAACCCTGTGTTAAGGAGGCCCATTATCACATATACACACACACACACACACACACACACACACACCCTTGCGCGCACACACGCACAAAATACCATACTTGTAATGCTACCTTAATTTACTGTCTAGGCTTAAAATCAGCTGTTTAGAATACATAAGTAACCACTCGGACACAGGCACACACACATACAAATGCACATTCTCACACACATTTTTCTCTTCTGGGAAAAATAAATAAATAAATAGATACAATCTGTAAAAGGTGCATACTGATAGAGAGAAAGACCCCCTTTTAGATACACACACACTATCTCACACATTCGTGCATACATACATTCTGTACTAAAACGCAGACACACACCCGCACGCACCAATATAGTTATACACTCGCACGCAAACACTACGCCCTGCTTCAATACTTAAAACCTCTTAAAATTCTCCTAAAATAAACCGAGCAAAAATACATTTATAAGAACAGCACCCCGATTGTGCAAACAAATCAAGGATAAATTAAACCAATAACATCATGAATATAAAACAAAATAGTCATGGCTAGCCAGTTTTGCACAATATTGAACTGTTAAATACATAGTGGGCGTGGTCTGTAGAGAGAGTGTGTGGCAGCAAATCCAATAGGATTCTACGCTGAGAGGAAGAGGAGGGTCTTGGAGAAGGAAGTGAGGTTGATTGACTGACAGATCCTCTGTAGATCCATGCCCCGAGTTTGTTTTCTTTTCAATCGGTCACTCCCGTTCTCTCCTCCACCCTCCGTCTCTGTTGCCCCATTTGACACACTCACCTCCCGAGGGCTAAAAAAGCAAAAAACCCAGCGATGGAGGAAGAGGGGTCGTGGAATAACCAAATAAGAGGGAGGAAGGAGTAAGGAACGGCGAGGTATGAGGCAGAAAAGGGGGCTTGCTGTCTTTGCTTAGCCACCAAATGCTCCTCCTATTTCCTGTTTGGGGCAGGTGGTGGGCGTGGTCAAAGAAGGAAAAGCGGCAGAGGAGGCGATGCCAGATCAAGGTGACGAACGAGGTGAGTTTGTCTCTCGCTGAACAGCGGACAAAAGAGCTGGCCAGCCTCCTGTTGGCCAGAGAGTGTCTCTCTCTGCCTGTGGCCCCCTACAGAAGCCCTGTTGTGGCTGTTGAGCCATCCCTAAAATCTTGGGGATTTTTGGCAAGGGGTGGTGTGTCACCTTAATACCACCCCCAGGCTGGCAGGGCTGTGCTCCAAGGTTCCTTAGCTTTGGAAGAGGAAGAGATTTCACACAGGGTTTTTCCTCGCCCCGTTTACTCAATACAGCGCTTCATCATCAGTGAACCAAGAAGGAGGTGTTGACCTTTGACCACAAGTGGGTGTGGTCAGATTGAAATCCTTAACTGACCCCACCCCCCCGAGCTGGTCTGCTGTCCCCTACCTGGCTTCATGGCGGCCAGACAAACAACACTAACACAACACCTAAGTAGGCATAAGAAATGAAAACAATAAACACACTATGTTGACTGCAGGAAATCCATAAAAGGACTTCCTGCTTCTGTTGTTTCCTTTCTACCTTTCCTTCATTTCTACTTTATCCTTGCTTTTTTGCTTCTCTCTACTTTTCTGCTCTTCACACTTTGAGGACATGATAAAACTGTGAGGCACTTTAGAGACACACTCAGACACGTGTAGAACACACGCACTCACGCACGCGTACAAATCATAGGTCACATACAAGCATACACTCAGATAGTATAGAGTATAGTGTGGTATACTTGACTACAAACATTCACACACATACAAAGTCATATTAACCAACAAAGTCATAACCAGGTGTTTGGTTGCGTCACTGGCCGCCATTGTCCAGAGCGGTTACGTCTGGCAGAGAGGCAGACACTGTGTGTGTGTGTGTGTGTGTGTGTGTGTGTGTGTGTGTGTGTGTGTGTGTGTGTGTGTGAGTGGGGCGGGGACAGACAGAGCTAGCTGCGGCGCTGTTACCCAGCACTGACAAGCGTCAGTCTCTGATGATGTCAGAGGGGCCAGTTGGCCAATCAAACCCGTCAATCTAACTCCTACAAACTCGTCACACACTCCATATCCTCGTCCTCCAACAGCCCGCTGTTCCTGTGCTGCGCTCCTCCAATCACAACCAAGCTTCTGTGTTGCCCCTCCTCCCGCCCTACCGCCTCTTCCTCCTCCTCTTCTCGTCCCCTCCCCCCTGCTAGCAGCTCCTGCCGCTCCTCCACCGAGGACGGCTCATGGACAGAGCCTCTGCTTCCTCTGGCTTCTTCCCCGCCCTCGCTGACCACTTGGTCCCTGTGCGTTGCTGCTGCTGTGTGGAAGGGGAGGAGGTTGCCGTTGGGGCTGTGCTGGGAGGTGGAGGAGGTGCAGGATGTGGCGTTGGTGGCGGCGTTGCCGTTGAGAATGTTGTTAGCGGCGTGCTCCATCTCTTCAATGGTCATGTCACATGCATCAGCCAACTCGGCTTTGGTCGCCTCGATGAACGACGGGTCCTGGGCGAAATGCCCCAAACCCTCTGATATTAGCACCTGGGGAGGGAAATGGGAAAGAAAGGAATGGATGGAGAGGAAGGGAGGAAGATAGAGATATATTGCGGGATGGAATGGGAGAGAAAAATCAACTTTAATGTAGTAGGAAAAAGATGCAACGGTTACGGCTGCAACTAATGATTATTTTTATCTAACTATAAATCGAGGACCCTCTGTGTGTGTGTGTGTGTGTGTGTGTGTGTGTGTGTGTGTGTGTGTGTGTGTGTACGAGGCTCTGTACAGCAGTGGGGGCGAGGTTGCTACATCCGTTGTGGGCTCATTGATTGCGGTTCACCGGCTCTGACTTTTTGCTGCTACTAACATTACATGATTGCTGGATATACCAACCAAACTTTTCTTCACTTCGTCTTTTTCGTCCTGCCATTCCGTCGGACTGTGACTGTGTTAACGTTGACTACATTTTTAGCTGAAATAAAGCCACTGAATGGTGTTGAGCCAAGATCCAAATTCGTTAATGATAATAATGTCAAGACGAGACAGCACCGCCGTCAGTTTATCTCTGTACTAGGTCCGGCTCTGGTGGTTGATTACACATATTTTTGCTGATTGGCTCTCATAACGGGCCAGATGGATGGCGCATGGTGCACCGCCATGAGTCCATGAGGCAAATGTCTGTGATTACTCCATATTTTAATTGTGATATTTTGTGAGTAAAAATCTGAATCTGCAACGTAACCATAACATTTGTCTGTCAGGTAAATGTAGTAGTACACTGTTTTCCTCTGAAGTAGAAGTACACAGTTAGTTGGTAGTATACAGTGCTTTAGGGTCCTTCTGTAAGTAATTTTGGGATACAATGGTTCTGGAGAAAGCTACAAGCAGCACAGGACGCCGAGCAATCGGCCCGTTCCAAACACACGTTTGGAACGGGCACTGTACTAGTTCATTTAAATTTAATTTAATCTGCAGATTATTTTCTTGATAAATTGTTTTGTCTATAAAATAATGGAAAATGCCAATGGTAATTTATTAAAGCCAAAGGTCATCAAATTGCTTGTTTTAAATTAAATATAAAGCAGTGTCTACTTGCGACCCCTCGTCACAGGTGTCATAATTCTATAAATTATAAAAGTTTTAAGGCCTAAAGAGGTAAAACTACCCAATATTTCACTAAAAAGCAAACATACAAATTAAACATTGTGTAGCAGAACATATCATGAACCCCTCGAATTTATGATTCAACCCACTGCAGAGGTCTTAACCCCCAGGCTGGGAATCACTGACATAAGACAAAGAAAAGCAGCAAATCCTCAAAACTGAGGACTGTTTTAGCGCCAGACGAACGTGTAACCTTGTCAAAGCTGTACACGCATGCACCCACCCACCCACCCACACACACACACACACACACACACAAACTCACCGCCTCCACCAGACTGCCTGCACTGCCGTGACACAGTGAGCTGGAGTCTTTGCCCAGTAGCGAGGGCACTGTGAGCGACACCGGCCGTTGTGGTCTTTGATTGGACACTGACACGCTGGGGCTAGGACTGGGCACCCGGCTGTTCCCATTACTGTCGTTGTACCTAGGAGCAATACATTAGTTTATTATTATTATTTTTGTTCCTACAGTATCATGAGTATCATCATAATTGCTTCTTGGACTATTGTACTGTGACTTAACAGCTCTTTCCAATGTACTTAGTCTTACCAGGGCCCAGAGTTGACAGAGGGCAAGCTGGTATTGAGCTTTTCATGGGAGGAGGAGCCCTCTAGCCTCAGAGAGGGCACTCGTTGGTACGAGGCATCACTGCCATGGGCTAGAATAAAAAACAAGAGAAGCAACCATTAGGAGAACAAACCTATCTTAACAAGTACAACAACAAAGCTGCAACATGACAAGAACAATATGCACTTCAAAATCCACTATTCTGGATTCAGTGACCTGCTTTTTCCCTCATTAAATAAAGGAATAATTCTGCTTGCAGAAGAAATTGAATGCAACATGTTTTGCCTTTGATGTGTGTACAGGATGTAGTATTATACCTAAGGGACTAGCTGGAGGCGTGGAGCACAGTTGGCTGAAGAGGGTAGGGGAGTGACTCCTTCTTAACAGAGGACTCAACCCTGCGACTGCCAGAGCCTGGAGCAGGATAGAGCAGAGGGACAGTGTAAGAGAGGAACAGGAAGGGGGGGGAGGGAGACACAGCATGGATGGGAGTTTAACTTCACATACTGTATTTACAACTTGTTGATGTGCATCCAAATGGGAGAGTATGTTTGTGTTTATTTTGTGGGCATCTTCTACCTGATGATGTACAAGATGTAGCGGTACACTCGTCTTCTGGGAGATGTCTGGCTTTGACTGTCTCCTGAGACACTCCAGATGGAAGGACGATCTCCGCCCTGACACACACACACACACACACACACACACACACACACACACACACACACACACACACACACAAACACACACACACACACACACACACAACAAATATGAAAACACAAAAAAATTAGTCATATATAGAAAAAATAGGCATTGGAGCAATACTTTTGAAAAAAAAATTGTAAACGATGTCTATCTGCACATGTCTACTCACCCAGAGAAGTGGGGCAGAGGAAGACTCTCCTGGGAGACTGCCACCCTCCTCCTCCTCTTCTGTCTTCTACCTCCTCTCCTTCCTCCATGGGAGTCAACTGCTTAAATGTCTCATCATGATACACCAGCCTAATGAGTTCACAAAGACACGCAAAGAGGAGTTAATGAAAGACACACCCCAAAACCAATAACATTTGGAGATGAAAAGGACTTGTCTGTGTGTTTCAGCAGTACATGTCAGAGGAGAGCGAGTGGTCGGCCTCGTGGTACTCCCTGTCGTCGCCGTAGCTCTCATCATACGTCTCCTCCGTTGACCCCTCGCCTCTTCGGATAATTGGCAGACGGCTGTCACTTAAGTCCGAGCTACCGACAAAGAAACAAGCACACAACCAAAACAAACAAACAAACAAAATGAACAAAACACCGACCACAGATGGAAAAACAATTGGACAAATGCGACCAGATGTAAACATAAACAGAAAAAATAAGCAGCTGATTAGCAAAAAACTCGGAGAGAAGCTTAGGAGGAGAGACTGAGAAACCCACTGAGGCATGTAGGAAAAAGAAAGAGGAGGAAGGAGACAAAGAAAAAGCTAGAGGAAAAGAAGGAGAAGCCGGTGGGAATTACAACTATTTTGTAAATTTTGTAACGGTAAAAAGCATCGAAGGCAACACCTGGAATATGACAAACTGATAGCACGACTGAGGTGCAGACATCTTTAAAAAACAAAAACTAGGACACATAAGGTAATGGCTCATAACAGCTAATGTTGTTAGCTAGACCAGAATTTTATTGTAGTCATACTGGGAAATTAAACAGGTACTTTTTTATGCTGTTCTCATCATTTAAAATAAAGGCAAATAAAGTCCTGGAATCAGATGCTGTCTTTGTTGCTCATCTCTCAAGAAGTGGACGGAATGCCTACATTAACCTGGATACAATTTGGTGAGTAGAAAACACAAGAAAGTCTTAATACTGAAATCTTGGTTGTGTGTGTTTTCTTTTCTTGAGACAATCTTAATCTAATCTCTGCATATAATCTGTATTAAATTGTATTCTCTTTGTATTCCAAAGATGTCTTGTCACCCTATCTGTACATATCTGTTTCATACTCTAGACTTAAGCTTTAAGGAGACATCCTGACATTTCAAGTTTCAAAAAAATTATTTGTTAATTGTTGTGTTTCAAATAAAAACCAAGAGTCATAACAAACTGCTTAACTTGCAGTTAGCACTACCCATTTTCTTTAATGACAGACACTTACAAATACAAATGATTATTAGTTTTTTTAGGCATCAGCACATATACTTCTACGAAGAACTGCCTGGTGAAGAAGAACTAAATTGGAAAAAAATGAAAATCCTGTACTCTGCTCTTGCTATAGCATCCCATTATAGCATCAATGTTTCGGTTAGTTTTTTTTATTATAAATGGTGATGCTATAGAAAGAGCAGAGTGCAGGATTTTGAAGAAGTTTGTGATATTTTCCAACATACCTGCACAGAAGAATTGTTGGATGTGCGAATTGTTTCTTCAAGAAGAAAAACTAAATAGAATTTCTAAATGTCAAGATGTCCCTTTAATCCACAGCTATTTAAGCTGCTCCACAGCAAACTGTGGGTTAGAACAGCATTCGATTAAATCCTGACTGTTCTTAATGAGTTTGATCAAGCTGGGTCAAGGTACCTCTGTCGCTAAATCAAGCAAAGAGATGCATCGGAAAGCTTATACTGTACTTTGCTTTGTACTGGAGCACTTATTTCTAGAGCACTTACTGTCTCTACACAGGGAAAGTGAGTTAGTTTAACGCTCCTCTCTAATTAACTATGACCGAGCTGTCTCGCGGGCTGACCTTCTAGGATCAAAACATTTTGTAAACAAAAATAGAAGTCTAAAGCGCTGCTAGACTATGACTATCCAGAGCAAAAGTTCAGAGCACAAAGAGCAGAACATAAGACAAAGAGCAGACATTGTGTCTAACCCAGACAGCAGCAATAAGAGCCTTTGATAGGAAAGGTTTGGTCATGTTGCACCAAACAGTCTATCCATGGCAGATTTTATAGTAACAGCATAGAGCCAGGCTTTTGCTATAGCAACTAAAGCATTATGTGCATAGCAAGTCTCACTATAGCACTCTGACAGTGATGCCATTTTATGTAGCATTATGAAACCTTTAGCACGCAGTTAGGGGACTAACACAACACAACACACACACACACTTTCTCTCTCTGTCCCCTGGCAACATACCGCATGAGGGTGTCATAAAAACACGTCCTGCTTGCCACCAGCGACAAGAGACAGGGAAAGAGAGGAGGAAGGGAAAAGAAAGTGAAGGAAATAGAAGAACATTTATGTCCGCAATAAAATGTCATGTTTATTATGTTTACCAAATATGTGTGACGATGGTCAGGAAATGAAAGAGACAGACTAATAATTCTTGTCTCAGTTCAGGAGCACATTAAATAGGAAAGGATAAAAGACTCCAAAACATCAAGTCAATAAAAGAAAAAAATGTTAAACACTTGATAAAATGCAGATGTAACCTGCACTCACCTCTTTGGAGGAAAGCACCATGCAGATCTTGGCAGCAGGATGGGGGTGAGTGGCTGTCCTGTGTGCCCGTCCACAGTGCTTATGGACGGGCTTGGGAATCGACTGATTCCCTGGGTCGTCACACCGACCATGCTAGTGTTGTTGGCATTGTTGATGTTTGCGTTGGAGCCTGATGAAGAGTAAGAGGAAGGGGTGAAAGTGGTCGAGTCCATAAGCTTCTCGTGGGACGGGCTCTCGCCTTCGCAAGGGGAGCCCTTCTGGCTGATGTGCAAGGGACGCTGGGTAGTAAAGGACTGTGGGAAGGAACTGTGGCCATCGCTCTGGTTGTAGTAGTTGACGTGGTTGCTGAACAACCCACCGGTACGCTGGGGGGTGAGAAGAGAAAGGGTGAAAGAGAAGGGAGAGAAAGAGAGAGAGAGAGAGAGGGAGAGAGGGAGAGAGAGAGAGTGTAAAGGAACGATGACAACGAAGATGAGAATTGTGGAAAAAGGGGAATCCAAATAATATAATATCTATAATATATATCTTACTACACTCAAACACTCAGTCTACAGTTACATTCACCAGCAACAAAACTTTACTCAGCCAAGATGTAAATGCAAAGCAAAGGCCTTGTGTAACAAACTAAGAAGAGATTATATTTGTGATGTATTCTCAAAAACTAGAAATGTATTTTTAACATATGATATCTTTGACATGGGAGCAGAATGATTGAGACAGAAAACATCAGGCATTAATTATTGGTCTAAATTCGAAAAAAAACATATTTCAGTCCATTTGTGTCACATATTGTACGTAAAAGTAACGAAATACAGCAGTAAACAAAACAAAGTGCATGAATGTGGCAATAACAATGACAATGGAGACTGATAACTAGCATAACTCACCCTTGAGCGAAGAAGTACGTATGTATGTCTGTGTGTTTGTGTGTGTGTGAGTGTATGAGGTTTCTGTCAGAGGCTTACAGTTAGAGTGCTCAACTGTTTTTATTTTGCAGCCATTGGATGTGCTTCTAAAATACACAGACCAATTATTAAAATTTTGTTCAGTATCGGCAATAATTGGTAGCCAAGCTATGTGGTGGAGAATGAAGCCTTTTAAATGTATTTTTGATCCTCTGAGCACATGCATGTCCATGTCTGTGCATGGAGCAATAATATGGCTTCAAGCTGGACGCCGATCATCCATCTCTCTCTCTCTCGCTCTCTCTCTCTCTGGAGAGTGAGTGAGGGTGTGTGTATCCAACCTTTACCCTGAAGATATCGTCCTCGGATGCAGCCGACACAGGCTCCTTCAGGCCTTTATCCAGCTCCTCCTCCACGGTCAGGTCTCCAGAGATGGCCCTCCGAATCTCTGGACCGATGTCATGCAAAGTCCGCAGGCCCGCCTACACACAGAGCAAACACACTGAAGTGTTGCACTTTCATTGAATAACACAGTGATCAGCATGTTTATTTTGCCGTCAAAACTCTGAAACAAGGCATCTGTACTTACAGAAAAGATTTTTTGGAAATGAATAATAAAAAAGCCTACTTCGGTATATGCTGTACATTATATCCCCCCTCACATTTCTTTAATCATTTGAAATTTGAAACATCTACTGCTGACTTCTGAATTTCCTGACGAATATATACAGATTTATGATCAAGGGGAAACATTCTCTGTATGTTTGTGTACCTGCAGAGAAAGGGCAGTTTTGGGGGCCACCTTGGCCACCAGCCCCTGTTCTTTCCTCTTCTTAAACTTGCGGAAATATTCCTGGATGAGGAAGGTAGCGTAGAACTTCCCGACTGTTACCTCATCATCTGCAGGAAATAAAAAAATATTACAATTGCGCTTAAAATATAATATAATATAATAATACTTAAAATAAGTAATTAACAAAATGAAAAAATTGAAAAATGAAATTGCAGCATGTAGTGTAATGATTACTAAGTGTTAAGTGCACATTTTATAGATTTGTGTTTATTGTTAGATATGGATGAGCTAAATTCCAGAGTATGAAACTGTGGTGCAGAGTATACCAACCTCCAGCAGGGGGCACTACTTGATCCAAGAGCTTCATGCTGGTTCTCTTCCAGATCTTCTTCACTATTGACCTCAGTTCCTCATTGGCCTGCTCTAGGTTACCTGCACACACACGAACAGCATACATACTGTAAGGTTTAAAGTATTTTAATAGTTGCACACTACATTACTACACAGTCTTATTAGTGTGAAAGCCTCAACACAAGTGTGTTTGTATTTGTATTTATGGGACAGCATATTGTTTGTTCTTTTAACACTGGAGTCTAAGGATTCCCAGGATTGCTATGTGCCAGGAGCGATGTTACATTGTGTGGTTGGGATTAGTAGAGTGTATAAATCAGGGTGGGAAAAGTAAAAAATCAGCACTTCCCTCATCACCCTTGATGCCAACTGCTCCAGTGTAGCTGCTCAGTGGCCATAAGATCAGACTGGGGTTGTATTGGCCAGCTTCCAGATGTGAATGTGTGTAAATATGTAACTTCCCGCAGTAAATAAAAGTAAAAAAGAAGAAAAACACTGAAACTGCGCAAAACGGTAATACATTTAATTCCCTATTCCCTAATTCCTTATGTGATACACTATGTATATGTGCTGATGTGTCCACCATTGTGTATGTGTGTGTGTGTGTGTGTGTGTGTGTATCTTGTGCCTGTACAATTGCGTTAGAGTGTTTGGTTGTGTGTCTTTTACCATCTGTCTTGATCCTGAGTGCTGTTCTGACCAGGGCAAACAGCGTGGCATTGAACATCACTGTTCCATCACTGTTCAAAGGCATGTTCATCGACACCAGACGCTACATTAGAGAGAACATTTTGTTTGATCATGGAACATTTAAAAAAAAATAAAACAGGTACATTTCCTGTGCAAACTGTCAGCTGCCAGTATTTATTGGCAGCTGACAGTTTGTTGAAAATGAGCAGACAGTGGTTTGACACTATGGTCACTATTATTTTCCTATGAAAGGACTTCACTGTCTAAATATCTAAAATATTTTCTGTGCACAATCTGTTGTCAATGTGCCATTTGAGTCACTATGGAAGGTGTTATGAGCTGTCAATATGTCATCACATTGATATCAAGAATGACAAATTTCTGTATATTTACAGCTGGCAAATAGAGAGGGTTTCAAGTATGCTCCCAAATAGTAGCAGAATTAATTCTGAATTTGAAAGCCTAATCAAATATTTTGTATATTTTCTGCTGCCTTCACACAATGTTCGGGCATTTGTGGCACCATGTGTGTGCGTGTTTGTTTACCTTGCAGGCCACCCTGTGTGGACAGAGCTTTCCAAAGCCGAGGGGAGGCTGGATTCTCCGCAGCAGAGTCACAACATCCAGGTGCTTTATCCTCCCCCTGGAAACAGCACAGACGTCACGTTAAAGTGACTCTCTACACAACCTCTGCAGATGAATGATAAAATTATTTGGATGACATATTGTCATGTTGTTAATTCTCTGTAAACTTACTTAGCCTCTGGGTCATATTCAGCCCAGATCCTCTTGAATTCGTCAAGATGATGAGGCCCCAGGATCGACCAATCACGTGTCAGGTAGTCAAAGTTGTCCATGATGACGGCCACAAACAAGTTTATGATCTGGGGAGAATCCGGAATCAGTCAGAAACTACACTAATACATGTTAGACGATTATAGATTACCTGTTTCAAATTATGACCTATAACATCATGCAGTGAATCACTATTTCATGTATTGAATGTAAAATGTAATGTAAAACTTTTTATTTAGTTATTTATCTTTATCATTTAAAGGAATAGTTTGCATGCTTGACAAAACAACTCTCATGTCTGTACGGTAAAATATGAAGCTACAGCCAGGGGATGGTTAGCTTTGGTTAGCACTTGATTTATTGATTGATTTTATTTGACCATTTCTTTATAAGATATGATACAGCTTTACACCATACATAAAAAAAACAAAAAACAAAGTCAGGATAACACAATGAAGCCCTAGGGCTTATTTGCATTGTGGTCCACTTGACTGGATGCAGGAGGAAACTGCTGTCCTGGCTCTGTCCAAAGGTTACAAAATCAGCCTACAAACACTAATTAACTAATTAACATGTCATGTAGTTGACAAAAAGACTCCAGGAAGTCATTGTGCCGGGCTAAGAAATAGTGTGCCGAATAAAACCCCAACATGTCATTCTTACACCTAGTTTTTTTGCCCAGTCTTTTTGCAAGCTAACCACCTGCAGGCTTGACTTTTATAACATTTTCATTTTCTGGAAGTGTGTTTGCCACCTTGCCTAACTGTAATTGATTAAGTGGGATTACTATAATCGTATGAAATATTTTCTTTCTATCTGTTTAGAAGAGGCACATTAAAAATCTAAATTCTCTCTCACTGTACTCACCAGAAAGGCACAGAGCATGTAGAAGCTGACAAAGTAAATAATGGAAAACTGGCTGCCACAGTCCTCGTTAGCCGTGTTGTTCTCATTAGTTGATCCTTTCTCACACGGCCGATCGGGCGAGCACGCCAGCATGATCTCCTGCCATGCCTCACCTGTTGCACATCTGATAGATAGACATGCATGCACACACCCACACAAATGTGCACACACGTTGACGCAGATATGCATGCAAAGATACGCGCATATACAGATACATTAGAGGTACACATTCATGCATAGTTGTGTGCATGTGCGCACCCATGCACCAGCATGAAGTCACATGTGCATTTATGCATTAACATTAAAATATAGAGATGCATGGACGTGAACAAGCATATAGAAAAAAACACACACACACACGCATAGATACAAAGACAAAGAGAGGCAGACACATAAACACACACAGACATATGCATAAGTGTTAGTGTGAACACGGTAAAGAGCAAAAAGATGATCACATCATTATAATATCCTGATACACTGAATTTACAGAGCAACAGCAAAGAAATAATATTTCTTATTTGCTTTTGTTGAGCTGTAGATCAACTGTCTTCCGTTCTGAGTACTATTGAGCTTTCTCACTCTTTGATCATTGTTGGAGGGCTTTGCTATTATTTGTTGACTGTTTGCTGGATATAAATTACACAACAATATGAAGTATTCAAGTATCCTGTCTCTCTGAATGGAAGCCCATTGCTATAATATTCCATGAAGGGATCAGCACATAGAATATGAAAAAAAAAAAATAAATAAATAAATAAATATATATATATATATATATATATATATATATATATATATATATATATATATATATATATATATATATATTTTATGGCAAAATGCTTTAAAAAATAATAGAATGGCTGCTAAAACATAACATAGTTTATCATATCTGATCTATTCTTTCAGTTTCTGTGGTTTTTGCTGTCATAAAATGTCAGTGGTAAACTCTAATGTGAAATATAAAATGCGTTTCAGAGTAAATGGAAGAGAGAAAATATATAGAAGATATAAAAGGAAAAATAATTGTTGTTGATGCAACATTACAGGAATTGATGATTGAGGGAGAAAAGGAGCAGAATGATAATGTCGAAAGAGTAGAAGGCATTGGCTTTGAAACAATGATCAAAAGGGTAGATGTTAAGAGGAGTGGGAAGATGGAGGAACATGAGGGAGGAAAAGAAAGGGGAAAAGTACACAAGATGAGGAGTGTAATCATCTTCCTCACCTGAAGAGCAGCAGCACTGCCTGAGGGAACGTCTGAAAATTGTTGTTCCTGTTGATCTGTGTGTGGTCCCGCAGCGCTATCTTACCAAACATCTGCACAGGAGGGGAAGTAGTCACAGCACACAGGGTATGACATCAGCATTGACAGGAGGAAGTGATTGCTCTCTGGGATAATCGAAACTAGAGGCCGCTGTCCCTCTCATCATCAGTGATACAAACAACTCAACAGGATAAAAAGGACAGACAGGGAGAGGAACAGGAGCAACAGCTAGAGGAGAGAGAGAAGTGGCGCAGAGAGGGACGACGTGACCAAACAGGAACTCTGGAAGACAAGACTCCAGGAGGACAGACACAGGATGGAGGCCAGCTGGAGGAGAGAGGGAGAGAGAAGAAAACACAACAGAGGGAAGGAAACAAGTTGACAAGACAACAGCTTACCTGCATGCCGATGACAGCGTATATGAAGAATAGCATCACTATAAGCAGAGCTACGTAGGGCAGAGCCTAAAGAGGAGAGAGACACTTTAGTGACAAGTTGTCGACAGTATTATCCTGCACCAAGGCTGATGTCCATTCACTTTCATTCAAATATTACACATCCAATAGTTTACAATTGATTTTGGAATTTATTGTTAAAATAGGTTGATTGACCTCGCACTTATTTATTTTTCAAATTAGCAGGTGCAATGTGAAAACTATATTGGTACTTTCTGAAGTGAAAGTGAACTGATCTGCAGCCCTGTGTGGCACAACACCAAAAAAAACACAGGATAAATCATCTGACTTAGAAGTGAAAAACCTCAGTAAAATACAAACTGCTCTCTGCATTTAGCCAGGAGACCAGTCCCAACATATCGTACATGACCCAACCATGGCCAGAATAGGTTTGTTTTCTATTTTCACACACCTGGGAGACTGTCTGGAACTGAGCTCCTGGCTAACATTACCCCTGTGACTGGGAGGGCAGGGCCAAATATGATGAATAAATGTTTGATTATCTGTCAATATGTAATCCACAGATTAATGAAATAAGGATAAAGGGTACAGTGATCTTACATTTTTTTATCTGTGTTAAGTACAGTAATACATTCAAGAGCACTGCTGATTTTAAATCCAACACCATGAGTCTGGTTTTTGCTGAATCACCAATGTTTCAAATTCCAATGACTTGTACTGTGTACTATGTACTGTGTAATGTACTGTGACATGAAGAGGCCCGCCTCAGTTAAAACAAGAGAGAGAACAGATTATTTCCATTTCCCCATAACACTCTATCAAATGATTTCATTTTTTGGTGGAGTGCTTCGTTACACGTATCTACTGCTTAACCTGCTACAGGGAATGGTGAGCTTTCAGGGGTTAGTAGTAGGGTGTTGGAGGGAAAAAGGGGTAGAAGAAGAAGTGGAGGAAGAGGAGGAGAGATGAGTATGAAAGAGAAGAAAATAGATTGCTGGTTAAGTTCGTGCCTGTTTCCTAGCTTCATATCCCTACATCCCTCCCTGCCGTTGTAAAAGGTCTCTGTTACCTCACACCATCCCTCTTTCTTTTTCTCCTTCCCCATCTAGACTAAACTGTGCGACATCCCACCCTTCTGATTTCTTGCAAAAATAGGGGGTGGAGACGAGAAGGGAAGAGGCAAGGAAAGGAGAGCTGGCTTGTGAGACTCCACCAGGCTGGATTTACACAAGAACAAGGATATTTTTTAGCCCTATGTGACTCAGATCGGAAATTACAAGATCATTTGCGCAGTATTAATAACATTAAATTAGTCTATTCTAATCAAATGGCATTTTAATACCTACCTATGGGAAATAAACTTTGCTATGCCAAGTGTGGATCACAAAAATTCTCTGCTTTGAAAAGTGAAATGTAGATAAGATAGTGGCCTTCAAAAAAGGGCTCCAATCTGGGTCACGTTAGGGTTAAAGCTCCACTTTCCCTCTTCCATTTCAGTCCTGTGTAAACCCAACCCCCTGCTCTAGCATGTTGTGTCCGGTTCTCCCCTCACTTGGAAGGATTTGATGAAGGTCCACAGCAGGGTCCGAATCCCTTCCCCGCGAGACAGCAGCTTCACCAGCCTCATCACGCGGAACAGCCGGAAGAAGGTGATGGAGATCCTGGCGTTCTCTTCAGAGTTCTGCAGTCCCTTTTGGTGGGGTTTGGTGTTTTTTTTTTTGGAAAAAACACAGGACGCATGGGGACACATGCAAAAGGTAAGGGAGGGAACACACACACACACACACACACACACACACACACACACACACACACACACACACACACACACACACACACACACACACACACACACACACACACACACACACACACAGGTAAAGATGAACATACAAACATACACACATGCACACACAGACATATGCAGAAATGCAGACATACAAGAAACATTCGTATGCATATCCCCACCCACACATATGTATGTGGATGTAAATATGAATAACACACATACATGCACGCACGCACGCACACACAGACACACAGACAGACAGACAGACAGACACACACACACACACACACACACACACACACACACACACACACACACTGAGTTAATAAATGGAAATCTGCGTCCTACAAAATCCCATCAAAATCAACTGACAAAAGAGATCTGGGAGAGAATCGGGCAATCATGCTTATTTTTGTGGCTTCATGGAAAAATCACTTGGCAACAAAGACATTCACAAACTACCTATCAGCTTCCTAAATACACCTGCTTCAACCTCTCTTTATAGATATGTCCAAATGTGCAACAAGAGTTTTTAAAGGCACCTAACCATCAAAACTAGAAACGGCCACATTAGTCTTTACTGATATTACAGGTTCAGGCATTCTGCTGTTACTTATACATTACCTCAGTGCTGTCATAATCAAGGTGAATAACACACTCTTGGGTGTTGTTTCTATAACCGATTACAGGTTAATTCAGCCTTGCAATGACATTTGACAAACAAGCATTTGGAGCCCCTGAAGTAAATCATCTTACAAATCTGAATAATTGGATTATTCTGCACCGGTACGGACTAAAAGTCTAATAGCTGAGACCGGGCCAGAGAGATTTCCATCGATAGAGGCAAGCTCTTTCATAAATCACTGATAACAATTCACAACAGATACAGTACAAAAATTCTAGCCTGCAGGCAGATTCCTGTTTCAATAAATCATGCAGGCAGGCTAATTGTTTGTTTGTCACGGAGCAACTGGCCACCGGGAGAAACAATCCAAAGATGACTTTTAGGCGGATAAAGATATTACTACCTAATGCAGCCACTTCCAGGTAAAAAGATAATATTTTCATGGGTGGTAAATCTTTTTGTTTACTATGGTCAAAACTGTTTGACCATAGTAAAACAGTTTTCTCCCCTACAATCATTTTATTTGCAGAACCTCTTGCAATGAACATGCAATATTTCAACCCTTAAGGTGATTTAAGCAATCTATTATTTGGTATACTTTGGAAAGTTGCAGTTTATTCTAAATATGCCTTAGCAAAGCTCTTGAGAGGCACTGTATCATTCTGTCTATTGTCCCAGTACTCATCCACACAAAATAACTCCATGATGAAATATTCAGCCATCTCGCTGAGTGCTATTCTAATACAGATTTATTTATTCATGCTGCTGCTGCTCATTCTCAGGGACAAAAGGCAGAAAAACAAAGGCAACATCAGGATTTGTGTAAAGCATGATGCAGTTGCAGTTAATACAGCAACTAAGGACCCAGTATATTATTTACAATTACACCGCAAACAGCACATGGATCAGGTGAAGCCTTTATACAGCAGTGACAATTATCAAGTATGCATAAAATAAACTTGACTGCATAGAAAAGCAGCACTTGTACCATAACAATTTAGCCACAACAGTTCCATACTACATCTGCCTTCACTGTGGAAATAAATGTGACCCTAAAAAGATCATCCTATCTGACCTCTAAATCTATTTCATGCCATTTGTGTTTTTCCAAGAGGCCATCAATTCTTTATGCTAATCCCACAAAGAAAACACAGTGTGCTTCTCAAAAGAACTAGCCATTCACCACACATCTTAATGAAGTTTGGGATAACAGATGTGATATGTTACTTTTCAACATAACACGTTAGAGTTGTGTTCAGAGAAATAATTCATCTTGTCTCTAAAAATGTTCTATAGAAATCAAAGATTGTAAAATTCACCACACTCATTATTCATTTTTCTATATCTCTGGGAAAACTGGGAGCAGTTTGGGTACTTTCTAAAGGTAGATGTCACATTTCTGGTTACACTGTAGTGTTGACAAGTAACCCAAGACATGAGTTGTCCCAAACTCCAACGACAGATATGCAGAAAATGAAAAATCCTTCTGAGGAGAGTAAGTCAAAATGTTGTACTGCATGTAATACCACAACTGGACCACAATGGGGACCATTGCACCATTAAGAGAGTGGGGCAGTGAGTGGGAGAGGTACAGTAACAGTGTAACAGAGAGAGAGAGAGAGAGAGAGAGAGAGAGAGAGAGAGAGGAGAGAGAGAGAGAGAGAGAGAGAGAGTTTGAATATAAAGAATAGTTTGAATTATTCAGAGACATCCAAACAGACTGATTCACAGATAGATTAGACAGATAGAAAGATAGACAGCAGGCCAGTGGAGAAGAGTGATCGAAAGAGAGACAGCGTGATAGCGTGACCATGATGGCTTGCACTCATGACGAAGCACTACAGATACCTCACCCATAAGGGAAGGGGAGCGAGTTGCAAGCCATGGGGGGAGGTGGGGGCAGCGAGCACCATGGCAACAACAATAGCCACTCAAGGAAAGTCACAAGACTCCAGTTATACTAGGCCTGCACAATACATTGCCTTTCACCATACACACACATATACTGTATATAAACATGTAAAAAGTATAAACAACAGCTACATAAATATAACTCTGGACATGCTGCAGAAGATGACAGCGGGAGCGATAGAGGAGAGTTGACAGGACAAATGAAAAGCCACAATTTTGGATCATACCATGGTTGGCGTAGCAGAAGGAGGGATGGAAGGATGGAGGGATGGAGGGATGGTGGAGGAGGTAGGGAGGCGTACGAGGTTACCGTTGGAGCGTACCATTGGCCTTACCACAGGGGGGTGAGAGGAGGAAGAGGAGGAGGAGGAGGGCGAAGAGGAGGAGGACGAGGACGAGGAGGAGTCAGCTGGCTTTAAGGAAAGGCAACAAAGATCAGCACCAGAGCAGCGCCTTGGTGTGTGTGTGTGTGTCACTGTGCATGTACAGCATGTGTGTCTTTTAGTGTTTTTATGTATGTGAAAAGTTGTGAGAATTTCACACCACCCCTGAAATTAACTCTGCCAGGCTATATAGGGTTCAGTCTCTGATCAGCCCTCCCAGGTGAAAAAAAATAATTTCATCTGGGCCAGGAGGGAAAATTCTATAAAATATTACTGCATATCGAGACTGAAACCATCCTGTGTGAGGGCCACATCTGGCTGAATGACAGCACTAGAAGATTAAAACATGTAGGAAGTTTAAGATATTTTGAAATTGCTGTCCAACGCCTTGAGGGCCAAAATAATGAATGATGGTCTGGGGCAGCCACAAGGGGACATGAGCTGACTGTGTATGTGTCTATGTGCGACACAGCCTTTGTCACATGCATGAGTTTGTGTGTATGATGGGGGATAGAGAGGCGCCTCTGTAGCTATCTGTTTTTCTTTCTACCAGCTGAAGCTACAGTACAGTAACAGTGGTTAAAGCTTTAGCTTAACTCAGGCTATGTTTACCAAATGCATCTTGGCATTAAAAGGACAATGCCTCCTTTCAATATGTGTTATTCAAGCCTCTCTCTGACCTGAGAATAGTCAAGATCCAAGTGAAATTAGAACTTTAATCTACTTTCAGGTCAAAGAAGAATACCACAATAAAAAAGACAGGAAGCTGAGATAATGTTGGCCATTTAAAGAGGATTTTAGATGCTTTTGGAAATCGGAGCCCAAAGTATTTAAACAACACTGAGAAGCACAAAGATAACATACTGTAGGGAGACACACTTTGGTCATCTCTGGTATTACAACATTTATTATAACATTTACCCATTGGAGTGATAGATTAACAACTAGTTCAATCTATGACTCAGGAGCTGTTGTGTGTGTGTACGTGTCTGATGAGAAAAGCTGAGGCATTAGGGTGTGAATGGAAGGAAGTTGGAAGGAAGGACAACTGTAGGAAGGAAGGGAGGGAAGATTGATGGATAAAGGGAAGATAAGGATGAGTTGGAAATATAGGCAGGAAGGAAGAAAGGACGGGGGACGGAAAGAGGGAAGATGGGACCGATTCAAACTAAGTGCAAACTAAGTAAAAACTGAAATATGAGAAAGTGTGTGCATTTGTCTGCATGTATGTGTATGAATGTGTGCCAGCTGGGTCAATTTAAGCATAATTTAAATCTTAAAGTTGCTTCAATTTGTACGTGAAAACAAAGCTGTGAACCAAATAAACTCAAATCAGTCCTCATTATTATATGTCTCATTATAAAGTGACACAAAGCAAATTACAGACTACCGTGGACTTGGAGGATCCGTGCATGGCTTGTAATTTTAACCAAACAGAACAGTCAATTTGTAAATAAATATATAGTAGTCCATTCAGGCTGAACTACAGTGCAGATGTGAGTTACTGTAGTTGCAGCTCATCAGATTTAGGGGCTCATTTAAAATTAACTTGAGCTGTTTTCTCACATTGCACGTTATGTTTTCAAGCAAAAGAATTCATCAGTTCAGTCAGTTCAATAGGTAACACGGGTATCTTGAGAACATTCTTACCCTAGATTTGTGGTTTATACCCCTTTTTGTTTCTTAAGCTTGATCCATACATTTTAAGTACTGCAACATAAAAGTGGATTTTAATATAATGTGTAAGGTGCTGGGATTAAAAACACACAACTAACTGATAACAGATAATTGGTTGACCTCTTAGGGTATATGAAAATCATGAGAGACCCATGTTACCCAGCTTGCATTTCAGGTGAGCAAGCCGCACCGCAAACCAACGAGAAAGAAGACAGAGAAAGACAGAGATAAACATCCATAAAAGAAGAGTTAAGTGAACTGAAAAAGATCAGAAGGAGAAGGAGAGAGATGGAGAGTAGAAGAGGAGGCATTCCAAATAGAGAGAAAGAAAAAGAGAAATAGATGCAGTCCATACTGGCATCGTCTGCAAGACACCGCTCAGAGAAAACCACTACAAATCTGTTCACACTACTTCTACTCAAAACAAAAACCAAAAAACGAAAAAGAAACCATATAAGATTTAAGAAGCACCCGCAGGTTGCTGGGGAGAATTAGAGACCCAGGATTAAGTAAGTATTCTGATTCGATGACCACAAAAAGTGCAGCTAATTTAAGTCAACAAGCACCCAACAGAGCAGCGATGTGGGTGCACTCAAACGAGAGATTTTAGTCATTTAATATTTACTGAAGGCAAAGTGATAACATTTTAAAGCTGGCCTGTTACTGCACTTCGCTGTGTACTTAGGAATGCAACGGCAGAGAGGTAGCTGTTGGCAAGCTGCTACTATTAGTTTCTAATTGCATTGCTCAGTACGTTAAAAAGCATTCACTTGTGCTATTCTGTTGGATGAAATGCAGTAGCAGGCTAAAATTTTAAATATCTCAGTGGCAGGGTCCCAGTTAAAAAAAACAGACAAGAGTTCTCATAGTATTGTAGTGCGGAGGGTTTCTTAAAAAGAAAAATAGAAAAGGTAGCTTGGGCATCTCATCACCCAAATCATTAAAAACCACCAGAGAAGAAGAAGAAGAAGAAGAAAAAGAAGAAAAAAAAAAGACTTGGGGCATGCCTTTAGGTTAGGGGTAAAAGAGGAAAATAATGAAACATTCAAAAAGAACTGCAAACCACTCAACAAAATCAATCAAATCAAAGGCAAACTCCAAACCAAAGTGTTGCGTGCAACATCAGTGACTTGTATAGATGACAAAGATGTATATCTCTGGCCCATAGAACCTCAGTATAAAGGTGATTAATCGATCAGTGGTTGTCAGTTCCCAACAGAAATGTTATATTTCAAATAGATTTTTTTTCACTCTGTCAGCCTTTTGTTAAGTGTCTATGTATAGATTTATGTATTTATACACTCCTCTCTTCCTGTGTGTAAAAGCATACTTTGCTTAAAGATCAGATACATTCATTGTCTGCAAAGCAACAAAAGGGTTGTGGACATGTATGATACTTTTTGTGATTCCACTGACATCAAATTCCTAAATAGAATAACTGATTAAAACATTAAATATTCATGTACAGTTTTAAAATGACCCAGTGTTTCCAAGCAGTTTGGTTAGCCTCTCATGGGGCCAAATGGAATTCCCTTTCTAAAGGCCCAAAAACAAACTCCAAGCTCATACACCCCTGGGATACACTCACCCTATTTGTATGCCTGACCAGTGCTGTCTGAGGTGAAACACTGCATTCCACCATGGGGGAACACACCGGTGAACACATCAGTGCACATCTTTTCTCTGCTTCATGTCCTCAAACCAGCAGCAGGCTGAGGGTGTGAGAGCATTTCAGGCAAACCTATGCTTAATATGGCATATATATACATATATATATATATATATATATATATATAAAAAAAAATATTTATATATATTTATATATATATATACACACATATATATATATATATATATATATATATATATATATATATATATAATAGGGGCCTATATAATTAATGTGAAATATTTAAAAACTGTTGAAGCTTGGATACATAAATGTCTTTGTGTATATTGACCTAGTGGATGTGGATAAGGATCAGAGATGGGGACTCGAGTTTGAGACTCAGACTCGAATCGCACTTAAGTCGCACATGCAGTGACTTAAGACTTGAGATCTTGTCCTCAAAATACTTCAGACTCGACTCTGACTTGAGATGCAGGACATGTGAACAATCTTTATTTTTAGGAAACGTCTGACGAGCTGAATGTTATTCCTGTCCCTGCATAACCTATAACCTACCTACGTAATACGTATCTGCTGCGTAAGGCCACACGTGAGAGAGGACAACAAACAAGTCGACCGCACCGGCGGCTGCTGAGCTTCCTGGATGGAATGCAGCAGGTGATACAACACTCATTATAACCACGAGAGACTTGAGACTTGACTTGGACTCTAGCTCAGAGACTTGACTTGGACTCTAGCTCAGAGACTTATGAGCATCTCTGAAAAGGATTCAGTATAAATTGTAAATAAAAAAAGGAATAGTTTTGGCTAACTGGCTTATTCGTTTTCTTGCTGAGAGTTAGATGAGAAGATTGATACCACTCTCAAGTCTGTACGCTAAATATTAAACTGGACCCTGCTGTTAGCATACAGTAGCTTAGCATAAAGACTAAGCAAGGCTGGTATGTGTGTCTTTATAAGCTGAAACAAATGTACATGTATATCAAAGTTAGACTTGTATACTTATATATCTGTCTCCACCTAATGAGGTTTCTTTAACTTCTAATGCTAAATTAAGAGTTCTGTCCAGTCACACTTTGTAGTGTACATAGTTCTCAGCCTATTCTTCTGCCAAAGAGCACTTTGATTATCAAATGAATAAAACACCAACTATCCCTGAAGTGTAAACACAATAGACACTTAACATTTGACTTGTGTTTGGGATATTCATTCTTATTCAGCCCCACAATTGACCATAGGGCCTCCACGTCGATAATAAATGAATTCATACATACATTTACATAAATTTTACAGGCCTTGAGTAAATCCATTTATGGATCAAATTGTTCCCCATGTCTGCACATTACTATTGTCGGATAAAAATAAAAAACTGCAACTTGTATTAAAATTGTCCCTAGTGATTTATGAATTGGGTGTGTTTCATGACCCTTGGGTCAAAACACCATTGTTCAGAAATGAGAATCTGTATTTGTTCCTTCTTTCCAGAAAATCTTTCTTTTGCAGAAATGTGGATCATTATATACAGTACAAGGCCTGGATATACCACCTTTACATCTGTCATGCTATACAGTGCCCACCATGCCAGGGGAATGGACACTATCCCCTGTGGCAATGATAAAAGATCAAATAAATGTGAAACCAAACCAAAGTGCTGAGACAATGCAACAGGTTCTATTGGAAAATGCAATAGTTTTTGATGCTACTGATGCTCAGCAGACCGAGGCATGAATACCTATCTGAAGCAGCTTCAAATAATAGAAAATCTAAACAAAATAATACTAGGAGAATAAAGTTTTAAATGCAGCCTTATTACACTGCTGAAGAACAATGCGTAGGAATGGGAAGGGGGAACATCAAGAACAAGTTGTTTTGCAGCCTCCATTGTTATAAACAATACATTTTAACAAAATATAATATGATGGAGTAATGATAATGTTAGTTCCCAAAAAATATTAATTATAAATCAAACTGACTGTGTCAAAAGGTATTTAGATGTTAAAGGGTCAAAGTTCTCCAAGCATAACTTTAAAATTTTGTCTTTCATACGTTTTTAAATTACACAAACTCTACACAGGGCACTGCACTCTGTTTTGAATGCACTACATCTGGCTGTTTTCACTGCCAAACTTATTCAGCCGTCTCTTAAGTCCAAATGTGGTGCAGCTGAAGTTCCCTAATCATTTGAAAGCATGCAAGATGGGTATCGGCACTCTGTCTGTTTGTGTGTGTGGGAATGGCAGAGCAGGCAGGCAGGAAGGGAGGGAGGGTGTTGGACTACTTACGTTAACCTCAGTGATCGCTATGTCAACAATGCTACCCACAACTATCAAGGCATCAAATGTGTTCCATGCATCAACAAAATAATGCTGCGTAGGGGTGGAAAGAACAGAAAAACAACAGAAGAAAAGGACAGAACATAAGACATTTAAAAAATGGATAGAACGGAAATTAAAGGAGAGAGGAGAAAAATAAGATAAAAACATTATATACATAAGCACTGGAGTTTCTAGTAGGAGAGAGGGAAAGAATCAACAAAATTCAATGGCAAAAAAAGAACAGAAGGGGCAGTCTGAAAGAGATGGACAGCAGAGGAAGAGCAGCGGCGATCGGTCATGCTTGTCCATGAGAGGAAATGTCAACAACAAGAACAACAGTAAAGAACAAATTGCAACAAAATCACAACAAAAAAACGCCCCTGTTGCTGTAGTTAAAAATTATGTGTAAGTCTGTTTGTGATTGGTCAGTGAGTTAGTTCAGTTAGTGAGGGAGGGAATCAAACCTGAGGACATGTCACAGTCTGACAAAAAAATAAAAATAAAAATAAAACCCAACAACATCTGAGATACTGTAAGGAATAAGGAATGAGGACGCAAGACAGGAACCCTTTGTGTTCAAAGCTAAAACCCTGCCTCTGTTGCCTCTACTTTTTAAGAAACCCAGGAAGAAGCTTGTTCTTGCTCAGGAACCCTTGTGGTTGGGGGTCCCCTGAGTAGCAGCGGCCATCTTGGAGTAAAGGATGGAGGGAGAGAAGGAGGAGGAAGAATAAGAGAAAGAGGAGACAGAGAAAGAAGGAAGAGAGATGAAGAGAAAAGACAGCACAAAACAACACAGAATAGCCACAAAGGAGAGGAGAGTGGCAAGAAATGAAAGAGTCAGAAGAAGCAAGAGGGCACAAGACAGAGAGAAAGAGAGAGCGACAAGAAGAGTGAGAGTGGGCATCGTACTTACGTTGATCTCACTGAGAATGACGTCTATTATGCTGCCAATTACGATGAGGAAATCAAACACATTCCAGGGATCACTAAAGTACCCCTACACAGGATGAGGTGAGCAGGAGGAGGAGGGTAAGAAAGGTAGGTTAGAAGGAAAACAACATCTGCTGCCACTTCCCAGTCCTATTAAGGTGGTATGAGGTTGTACAGTACACAAAGGAAACAGGAAAAAAACAGCTGATGAACCAACACATGAAAAGACACATTTGTATTCTAATGAACAGAATCAACTTGTTTCCTTTGCAGTATCTTTTCATTAAGTGCAGCTGAATTTCCCGCTCTGTTATAGCGTGTTAGATGGCATTTAAGTCTGTATTCTCTGTATTTAAATGTTATTACTTAAAGCCAACTTTGTATGTTTAACTAATGAGCGCAATTTATCATCAGTAGTAGTACAAAATGAGTATTTATGAAAAAACATCCACATAGCTTCAGGCCAAAACAGTATTATTTAGGGTGGTAAAATAAAAATATATTATATGTACTGTGAAAGGAGAGAGCTGGATATTAGAGAGACTGTGCTATGTTCTGGTGTAGAGACACAGCTTTGGTATACTTGAACTTGGAGAGACAGCCAACATCTAACAAGGGTAATTTGGAAACTAGCCTGGCATATGGGCTTTTCAGAAACATTTCATCTACTGTAAAGCAAATTACATCTAATTCAGATTCAGGCTGATTGTTTTCCCATAGCACATTTAGATTTTTTATCACTGTGGCTAGAAAGGCTAATGATGTTACTGTGTTTGTGCCAATATTGTGCAACGAGATGGGAGGAAATTTGTTAGTTATTGTATGTCTAAAGATGGTTTGAAGTTGGAGCAGGGGAATGCGAAGGATCACTGGATAATGAGATGTGAGGCCTCTAGTCTAGAACTCTTATTTAACACTGACTACCGGTATATACTGTAGTACACCAACAGAATTACTGCATTACTTCCAATATGCACAAACAAATACCACTGATGTATTTGCATCAAACTGGTAAATTAGCAGATACAGAGAGATGCTGAGAGAAAATCTATCTTATTGATCTATTTTAAGCTTCATCATCTATCATCAGCAGCGGAGTTATCATCATAAAAGGTTATGTAAATATTACAAGACATCTTGGGACTCTATAGTGGTTTTAATGAAGTTGTTTGGAGGTGTAAGAATATTAATGTAAAACCAGGGTTAAACATTAATAGAGCTTAGCATTAGTATTTAAATGCTAAATGATGTATGGAGTGATTACATTTGTTTGACAAACTAATGTAGACACACATCAGTTTTAAAACAGTAAGTTGGGCAACAACTGGACACCGGAAACAATGTGTACAGATGTTCAGAACTATACAACACAGTAAACAAAAAAACAAAAAACAGAAGAAGAAGGCTGAGGCAATGAAACCTGTTCAAAAGTTAAAAAGGCATTAGCACACATCTTTTTTCACAGAGCAAATGTTACTGGAGCTGATTCCACGTGAGTGTTGACGACTGTAATACCTGAGAAGTTGAGAAGTAAAAGTGTTAGTGAGCGGGTCCCCTGTGTGTGCCGGAAGAGTTTATTAAAGTCAATGAAAACATTCTAAAGTTGCAACTTACACACAAATTAAGTGGTATATTCTCATTAGTATCGTTCAGTGTGGCTTGGGAAGATGTTGTCATGCTGCACTTTAACTTATTGAATAGAGTAAATTCATGAAAGAAGGAAACCAGTTTGTATATTTTCTTAAGGTTTACAACTTGGTGCAACAGAACTGCTTCTACAAAATCTGGTAGTTTAAATTAGCCTTACTTGAGTTAAACATGACATGACATTACATAATATACATAATGCAGCACAGCATGAAGTCAATTCCCAAGCCTTAAAAGTTGTTCTGCACGGTTAGGCGGTTAATTCCAACTGGAGCCTGAAAATACTACAAGCATGCTCTTACCCAGACTAAATGGTAAATAATTATTTTTAAAAGTTATTACAAGTTAACTATTATTTATTTTTCCATCTTAATAAAATGACACATTTTGTAGAACATAATTTGGATTTTATAGATTATTGGAAGTTAGATAGATGTTAGAAAGCCCTGGCTTCCAAATACTGATATTTTTGTGGATGACGTTCATACATTTCAACAAATAACGTCCAGCAATTGACTTCACAAATAAATTAAATTAAAAGGTGAAATTAATCCATTCAGACACTTAAAATAATGGTATTTTTTATACCTGGTGTATTTTGAATTGATAGTTTAGAATTTGGTTTTAATGTACTGATTCTTCTATTCTGTTACTAAGTAGCCAAAGGGAGGGCTTAAAAAGGAAAATTAGATTGTTTGATTTCACCTCAGCTCACTTCAGTGTATTAAAGAAGTCAGTGAGCTGACACAGAGGCATTATGTGTTTATTTCATCGCTGTTTGTTTCAACATAATCTGTAAAAAGCCATAAATAACTAAAAAAAATATGTTTCGTATGCTCATCTTTTAATTTACAACCTGCACTGTGCAACAATAGAGACAATAATACAATATTAAACTATGTTTTCACTCAACTTCGTTCAAGCATTTTCCAAAAACCCTACTGTGATAGGGAGACGTATTCCCATCTGTTACTGTTTAAATAGCTGATGCACCAGGAAGCTCTAAAATTGTACCAATAAACCCACACAGCCACATAGCAACAACAGCAGGGTAACAAGGGAGCAGTGAGATTAAAAACACATGATACCATCCACTAATAATGTTTTAAATCCATGATATGGTAATTATCATTTGGAGGAAATTAATTAGAGATTAGGAATATACAGTTCAACATCAGTGAGCAGTTATTTGCAAAAAATGTCAATGCCTAAAATGTACAGTATTTGACTATTCTATTCATTGGTTGTAAATTATTAGTAGTAACACGCAGATTTGTACATTTGTTTGATCAAATTTTCTACAGCAACCTACTGAATGCAGAAGATATAATTTCCTGCTCTACTGTACTGTATTGCTCAAAGTTATTCTACTCCGCAGCTAGAGAAGTGGACCTACCCTGGGTTTGAAGGCGATCAGTTTAAGGATCATCTCCACAGTAAAGAGTCCAGTGAAGAGCATGTTGAGAATGTTCATGGCATCATTGAAATTTTTCGTCTGTCCATGATGCTGCAAAGACACATAAACAACTCATTAATGTCCACAAAGAAAGGGGGATTGATGGGATTTTCTAAAGCTCTGACTGTAATATCTTCCCATTTTGTGTGTACTTGCATGCATGTGTGAGACTCACCTGCATGGCCAGACAGATGGTGTTGAGAAGGATGAGTGTGAACATCAGGTACTCAAAGTAGGTGGAGTTGACCACATACCACACCTTGTACTGGTAAGGGTTCTTGGGGATGTATCGACGCAACGGACGTGCCTTCAAAGCATACTCCACACACTGACGCTGTGACACACACACACACACACACACGTGAGCATGTACAAAGGCACTTTGCAATTTGGCTTTAACTTTTGTCTGGTGACATAGTTCCCCAACTCTGTCTCTCTGTACTCAGATCATCGTAGAGGAAAAGCTATAGAACTGTCTTTTGGCAGACTACCCCAGACTACTCTTCTATCCTTTCTGTGCATTTCCATGTTCTTGCAGAGCCATGGATCATCACAGAAAACACAGCTGCAGGGACTTCGTCTGGCTCCTTCTTTAAGCTTCAGTCTCATCTTCTGTCTGAACTGCTGCAGGTCCCTCCTGGCTGCACTCCTGAAGTAGTTCAGCCCCTGAAACTCATGTTCAGCCTATCCAGATTCTCCCATGTCTCACCCCCACTGCCTGGCCTCCATTCCCTCTCCCTTGTGGCTCCTGAATGACAAAATAACTTTCCCACTACAGTCAAAACAACAGAGTCACTCTCATTATACTGTAACCTGAAAACTTGTGCTTCATGTCTATCTTGCTGCTAAACAAAAGCAGTTATACAAACACAGAGGCGTGCACAAATTCAGAAACAGTTGATATTGGATGCCTGGATAGCTCAGTTGGTAGAGCGGGCGCCCATATATAGAGGTTTACACCTTGATGCAGCGGGCCCGGGTTTGACTTCGACCTGTGGCCCTTTGCTGCATGTCATTCCCCCTTTCTCTCTCTCCCCTTTTATGTCTTCTGCTGTCCTATCAAAATAAAGGCTGAAAATGCCCAAAAATATTAATAATAAAAAAGAAGAAATAGTTGATATAAACCAGAAAAAAACAGTACCTGGTTCTTGTCCAGCTCACAGTTCTTATATTCTTGCTCTCCTTGCTCCTGGAATGTGACGATGACAAAACCGACGAAGATGTTCATCATGAAGAAGGCAATGATGATGATGTAGATGATAAAGAAGATGGAGATGACCACGCGGTAGTTGTAGATGGGCCCAACATCCTCAGTGTGAGAGTCTATGGCCCGGTACAGTAATCTGAGTGAGGGCATGGAAGAAGAGAAGAGTCATTGAAGGAAAGGAGGGAGGTGAAGATTCTAGGTCAGAAAGAGGGGGAGATGAAAGGCACTTAACCCTCAGTTACTCCAGTCAAAAGCTTTAAATAGCAGAAATTATAGGGTAGGATACCAGGACATGCTGCTGTAAAACTGAAACAGCAAACACACAGTGTAAGTACAATATGCAGATCAATATACATGTGCATTGTGTTTGTATGTAGACACACACCCTGGCCAGCCCTCGAAGGTAGACACAGCAAACAGAGCCATCATGCCTTGGAGGACATCGTCAAAGTTAAAGTCACTGTTCTCCCACTTTCTCTCGGATCTTTCAGGCTTCCCCACATCACCATCCTTATACATAATGTAGAAACCCCTGTAAATACAAATACACACACACATATTCATGTTTTATCCAGTAGTTATGCTAAAAAGAGAGTTCAACAAGCTTGCTTGCGAAGGGTGTCTCTTACCTGCATTCTGCATAAGTTTGTTTGGAGCTGTCGCTACAGTAGAAGAACTTGCCCTGATGGAAAAACACAGGAATGTAGAACTCAGTATTGAAAAACGACATGATCAGTGAAGAAATTTCATGAAGCCTGCAGACAGGTCTAAGAAAGCCACTCCTTCTTCTTTACCTTAAAGAGTTGTACTCCAATGCAGGCGAACATGAACTGGAGCAACGTGGTAACGATGACAATGTTGCCGATGGTCCGGATGGCCACAAACACACACTGCACTACATGCTGCAAAACACACCAAATATGTAGTATATGGTTGTGTCTTGTTAGTTAAGAAGAGAATATGTGTATATGTTGTGTTTTTATAGGTGTGAGTGTTCTAACCTTAAGTCCTTTGGCTCTATTAATGGCCCTCAGTGGTCTGAGCACTCGCAGAACTCTCAAGATCTTCACCACATTAATTGCACTGGACCTGAAACACACATAGGGTTTAACCTACTGACCAGTCAAAGACATATTTGGATGGTTGAGACAACACAAACTTTAAATAGCAGCTTGTTAACAACAAACAGTAGCATGAGTCAAAGAAACTGTAGAGATCGAGACAACACACAAGCTAAGGAAATTAAAATGATCAAGATAAAAGTAAACTGGACAACTAAAGCCAAATCCCATCTGAAACTCAACGAGAAGCATGACAAAAAAAAAATGTCTTGATGCTGAAAAGCAATGAAACATATTTCAAACCACCCCACTTTGCTAAACAATATCTCAGATTTTTAACAAGTGATTGGAAGACGTGCACTTATTATTATTCTCAAATAGTCAAACATGTTTATTTAGCTAAAATCAGGTGGTCAAATAAAAAATACTTGATTATAGTCTGGTTTAGTACATTTTTACTACTAAAATAATTATCATATACTATACTTGTTTATAAAATGCTGTTGTTTGACTGATAGTACCTCTTCTGACATTGTTAAGAGTACTGATTATTAAGGGACCATTAATCATAAAGTCATTATGGGTCAGTTTTTGTAAACAGGAAGCAAACAGCATGGTTTCTCTTTTTAACATAAATTGTCTACAATAGTTAAAACAATACAGTAAAAGTGCTTGTATTGTATGAAATACAACGCACACAAATACATGTGATCCGTGGACAAACACATACAAGTACAACACAGATAGACCAACACAAGGACACAGACAGACATTTATGGGCAAACAGAGTTATTGTGCTGTAAGAGAGTGTCAGTTCAAGCAAAGGTCAAACAGTGTGACCTTTTAAAGGAAGTGGTTGAAAGGAAAATATGTTTTAACATACTAACCAAAAGAATCCCGTGACATTTTGAATTTTACAATAAATGTTTGGAAAAAGCTTGAACATTGGTCCTTCGGTAATCTGAACCAGGCCAAGTGTTATTACTATTCAATGTCGACATGTAGCAAAAGTGCTAAAAATCTAGCTTGGCAGTATCTTTTACCTTTTATTTCAGTTTGGAAAGCTAATAGGCCAGTTATTCAGTTAACTGAAGAACAAATACAAAAACCTTTTCCCATAGTGTCCCAAAGGTAGAAGGGAAACAAAAGTATTCAGAGTGTCAATGTATTCTTTTGAGGGAGTGACTTTTTAGATGGTTAAAGGAGTGATTTAAAGGGAGTGACATTACTCTGTGTTGACTTTCAAACAGAAAGCAAGAAAAGACCTGTTGTGCCACATTTTACACAGGAAGGTAAAGTTTAAAGGCAGTTAAAGGTAGTTCATGTGGAGTAGGGTTTCATCAGTAACATATCACAGTCAAACCAGCTGTGAAGATATCTTCTAGTCAGTGATACTACAATACATTCAAATTTCACCTGTATTTTAAATATAACTTTTCAAATATTAGCAACAATATCAAATTAATATAGTTGTGCTTCAGTTAACTGGGCTGTGAGGAATGATAAACCTGTTTCACTATTTGCAAACCACCTGATTCTAACTAGTTTCATCAGAAAGCAAAAATATTGTTTCCATTCAGAGATAAGAGGTTCATTGTATCATGTCAGCCACACTGCATTAGTTCGTTCATGAGAACTAATGTTAATATTTTATGCTGTCCACACACAATATTATGAGACTACATGGGATGAGAGTACAAACATTTTCTGTATGATGCAATTTGTTTAAGGGCTGGTTTTCGTTTGCATATAAAATTATTAACCTCTTTATTAATCATTTCCATTCTGACTTTTTTACATCTTTTACTTCAATGTGCACATATGCTTAAATGGAAACATGGCAGGAGAGATATATATTTACAGTATGTCCCCGGACAAATACTTCAATATTGGGTAGTAATAATAGGAAAACAACATTGAAGGGAATGTACAGTAAATACTGAGACTGTACCATCACAAATTATTTGACTGTGATGTATTCAATAAAAATCCCACACACTCACTACTTTTAACAGTTTTAGCATTTAGGTGTAATTTCTATAGCCCAGGAGAGTTTAGTTGATCAAGAAATATGACAACTGATGAGTTTGAGCTGCCCCCAAATGTATGACAAATAATAGATAAACAAACATATTAACATTTACTGGATATGACAGTTGAATACAGTATTAGAGGACCCAGGGGGTACCCCTCTGAAAAAAATCTCTGGTTCAAAACCAATTATGCTGATACCTAAAGAGGCATTTTGGTGTGTTCATAATAGCAAATCACCCATTATTATCAATATAGCGTAATTCCACGAACCTACGCCTGTTGATAACATCACAGATTACAGTCTTAGGTTTCTTTTTATCGCTTTGAAGGAGGCTTCAGCTAACACTCTCCAAGGCAATAGAAATACCAAAATCAAAAGAGTGACAGTTTTACACAGTTAAGGTGAAGGTCTGTTAAGGGGGTTATTAATTAGGACTAATATAGACTTACGTCGAGAAGTCTAGTCTATTAAGCATTAGAGACAGAGAGTGTAGCATAGCATATTAAAAATCAGAAATACCACAGCATTTCAAAGAGTTATTTGCTACAAGAAGCAGAGAACATATTTAATAAACATCATAAAGAGAGAAAGGGATTGGGAGTAATGAAGTGTAAAGTTGTTAGAGACTAGAAAGACGTGTGAAGCATGAGGCAATTTATATCAACAAAAACGTTTTCCCCACTTTGCCACTTTACAACTTGATGTGTGGGTTCCTTGACTGGACTATTGTCTCGTACACTAGTCATTATCTAGTCCAGTCTTTCAACATGTAATAACATAAATGTATAATTGATGATATTGTAAGCTTCACTGATGATGTCGCTTGGAATTGCTGCCAAATATATTGGTAATATCACTGCATACAATTTTGTCTAAGATGCTAAAGCAGCGAATGATTAAAATGGGAGAAGAGTATAAAACATGCATCAGGAAACATCATGTTGCACTCACTGTATTCCAGAGGAGATGAGGGACACACTGACCACCACCAGGTCCAGAATATTGAAATAGTTTCTACAGAATGAACCTTTATGGAGGAATGCCCCATATGCTGTCATCTGTAGGGGTCAAAGTTCATATTTCAGAGCCAACTACAAAAGGATCAAATCTCAGTTTAGTAGTGTACATGGGGAGCATATACTGTATGATGAACCATGTAGAGGGCAGTGATACCGACTGCCTTACCTTTAACAGTGAGCAGGGATTAAATAGTATCTGCAAGTAGTTGGTCATTGTTTTAACTTTCTTTAAGGAAGGGTTTACTGCCAAGGATACATACTTCAAATTATGTGAAAGTCAAATCTTTCTATTTTTGTAGTCCTGATGCAGCAAAGCCTTCTTGCCAGGCATATCAACCAGGTTGTAACAAACCATTGTTTGTCAGCAGCATAGCCAAATATCAGCAGCAGTCTCTATTGCTATCCTATATGTGGAAACTGTTTTGATTAGGACCACATGAAAGTAAAGCAAATGAATAATTTAGCACTTGTAGATTATATGGCCCACTTATCATATATCAGAAACATTAAATACTACCTTAAGAATAATCTCTATGGTGAAGAGTCCAGTAAAGACGTGGTCTGCATAGCCTAGGATCTGAAAAAGCAACAAAAAAACGAATAATTGTTTTTTGTTCCGAGATACCATTTCCATGATGTTCACTACACATAGCTTCCCTGGGATTAAAAACAACATTCAATGGCTGATTGAGCAGGAAACAGAGGCATTATGTCATCAGTTGCATTTTGCCGTAATAGTAAACTATGACATACTATGACTGAACCAAGGTTGTACAGTGGTTCAGGAACCTTCAAAACCTAACTCAATAAAAATCAACTTGGCATTCTTGTCACCAGTAACAGGGTCCACCAGTAACAACATAACTATCTATAGATCTAGGCTTCAATGGAATTGTTTACGCAGTTGATATAAAGAGAGAAACAGGAAAAAGTGTAATTCATTGGGGATTAAGGCTGACCTTATTGTCAACTGTAGCATAGTGCTGAATGACTCCACAACATACTGAAATAATAATGCTGAGGTTCGGGTCTAAGGATAATGAATTCCGATTTGACTAAAATAGACTTTGATAACAGAGTGGAATCTGAAAAACAGGATGTATTATTTCATTAAGGTTTCAGACTAAGGTTAATTGATGTAGACTAATACACAGCAGCCTATACCATAGCCAAGGAAAATACAATAAAAAGGATCTTTATTAGCCCCCAGGGGATGTTGCTCACTGAGACAATACACAATATCTAAAAACAAATACAGCACACACAGTGCTCAGTCTTTACATTAGACTACAGCTCACAAATTATACCCATTAACACTAAACAACATTAATGTATAAACAATTTGGCTCTATTAGTGTAAATAACTGCAGTGCAGATATATATCCTATAAATACAAATAGTATGTTTTGGAATTTTGGCTTAAGGCTGAATATACAGTCTCAATTATTAATACTATTAATACAATTTCTTGGTAAATGCAGGTTAACAAAAAAACCTGAGGGGTATTATTTTAACCATATTTCTTCGCTGTATGTGTACATTACAAATAATGTTACTGTAAGTTACCAGCCTGTCATAAAAAAAAATGACAAAACAAAGCTTAACAGGCGTTTCAAATCTTTTTAACATAAAGTAAATCAAAGTTACAGTACTCTGGAAGAAATCTCATTAAGTGTAACATGCCAGTCACAATAAGCTTTGGTTCCTCTATATGTTGCTGTCAGCTATAATCCATTTATTACAGAATTAATGGGCATGGGCAACTAATGGTGACAACAATGTTTGCTTCAGTCTGTGCCTTAATGTATATTTGGCCTAATATGTGTATATACTGTATTTTCACTTTAATACATGTTTTTTTAATTGTGTGTGTTACCTGGTTTCTGAAGGAGTCGTTCTTGACCGGGTCCTCTGCTGCCAGACTGATGCTGCTGAGCAGGATGAAGAAGAGGATGAGGTTGGTGAAGATGTTGTGGTTGACGATCTTATGGCACAGAACCCTGAATCTAAAAAACAAAGTGAGAAAAACATATTTGAGTCTGTCGTTACAAAAATAATAGAACATTATATATGATCAGAACATGACAGAGATGGAAATAAAAAGATAAATGGAGAAACAGACCAAGATCGGAAACAGAAGAGGGGGGAAGAAAAGGAGTGGAAGGCAGAACTACAGTGTTCTCTTACTGGTTGGTGTGGCTGAAGACGAAGAAAGCACGGGCCTCAGGCATGGGAATGGCTTTCTCCTTCAACTGAATGTCAGAGAGTGGCCGCGGCCTTGGTCCTACTGGCATCTCTGGCTCTTCGTCATCCTCGTCTCCTGATGAGAGGGAGAAAAAATGTATAATAATGAGAGTAAATAGGAGTAAAGTATAGGTGCCTTAGCAGAAGGTCACACAAAGGAACAATTGCACCTGGTTGATATTTAAATTAAATAATACATTAATATAGTTGTTGAGTAGCTATGTGTATTTATATGTTGGTAATACCAAGTTTTTGAATATATCTACTTAAACTATAAAAAACAGGACAAAATGCATAATTTTAAATGGATAGAAAACAGTGTGTACCTCAAAATATGTATGTATAGGGATGAGAACTTCTTTATGAGATGTTACTTTACAGAGAAAGGTAATTTAATGGGGATGTCACATAGATCTGTATAGTTGCTGGTAGAGCTGGGCAATACATCGATATTATATCGATATCGTGATATGAGACTAGATATCATCTTAGATTTTGGATATCGTAATATCGTAATATGGCATGAGTGTTGTCTTTTCCTGGTTTGAAAGACTGTATTACAGTAAAGTGATGTCATTTTCTGAACTTACCAGATTGTTGTAACTATTCTATTATTTGCCTTTACCCACTTAGTCATTATATCCACATTACTGATGATTATTTATCAAAAATCTCATTGACTAAATATTTTTTGAAAGCACCAATAGTCAACGATCCAATATCTTTGCGGTATCGATATCGAGATATTTGGTAAAAAATATCGTGATATTTGATTTTCTCCATATTGCCCAGCCCTACATTGCTGGCAAGGCACAAGTTCTCATTTTCAACCATTCATTCATCTAATCTGGTTTGTATGTTACCTATGTAATCATTGGCAGGATATGGGTTCTTCTCTTCAGTCTCATCACCACAGTAGTCATCCATGGTAATCTGTAGAGGGAGAGCATTACATTTATTTACCAGTTCATTCATTTAATTGATGACATAGTATGCACTTATTGAAGTCTGTGGCTATTTTAGTCTTTCTTGATATGTGTGTGTCATTGTGTACCTTAGTAGCAGTGTTGGTCTCTCCATCAGAAGTAATGGACTTCAACTCTATCTTCTCCTTCTTCTTCTCCTCCTTCAGAGGCGGCTTCTCGTTGGCATGCCGCTTCTCTGGACTGGCCAACCTGGAAAAAGTGCGAGGAGAAAAGATTAGCATCTTTACCATTCTCCTAACCCTAACAATGTAAACCCCATGATAATCCCCTGATGTGTACTGAATCACTTTTTTTTCATTTTCAATGATGGGGAGTTTTTCAATCACAACAGGTGGCTGTGCTGTTATAATTAAACTAAACGGATAGTGAGCAGGCAGGTTGTTTTCCATCGCACTGTTTTTCATCAGATCAATACAGGTTGCAACCAAAAAGGAGACTTTAATGATTTGTGCCACTGAGGGGGGTGCTATCTTCCTCAGCTGCACTAAAATCTCACAATACCATTGCTGGCAAAGACACCTTTGTAGGCAATGAGGCACTAAAATGACCCAATAACATTGGCAAGAAAGAAAAAGCAAAGCCAGCAAATATCTGTATGTCTTATAAACATAATAATACATTCATGTTCTAATTGATAAGCATTTTTAGTACTTATCAGGATCCTTATGTGCTTCTGGGCAGGACTGACTATCCAGGATACTGTAAGCGAAAGCTCTCCCTTGATGCTGTTGAAATTGGACCAACTCTTGCACTTCCTATCTCCCCCTACTAGCTTTTTGTGTGCTTGTCAGACCCCCAAAAAGCTTTCTTTCCTTCTCTTTCCTTTCCTCAGATAACTGTCTACCTGTCTTTCTTTCTCTTTCTGCTGTACCTGGCCAGCTTTTTCCTCTCCTTCTCCTCTTCTTCTTCTTTCTGGGCAGATGTCAGGCTCTCAGCGTCTGCCAGATTGTCAACAGCGATGGCCAAGAAGACATTCAGTAGGATATCTGTTCAGAGGGGTGAAGCTAAGGATGTGGCTGACCATTCAGATCATCAGTGTGGTTGGTTGCAAACAATGCTGGTAGGCAAAGTGAGTAATTAGTAACCTTTCTGCATCTAAAAGACACTGAAGTGCTTAAGACGACATATTCAGTGCCCTCAAGCAAACATTTTTGGCTTCATGAATGTATCCCCATGCAAAACACACCCTTCCCTCCTGCAACTGCATCCTAAGTAGGGGTTAGACCTTATTCAAATCACAAACCGTCAGATTGTTATCTGGTTGATAGAATGCAATTTAACAGAATCAAAATAGAAGTTTGGCTGAATCTTGGCCCCAGACTGGATTTTTCAGTGCCATCATTTATAACTCTGTTACCTCCCATCATATCAACATTATATAGGCTGCTATGTAAATACTTTATGTAGGGCTCAGGATACAGTTTCCGCAGATGAAGAGGATGATGAAATAGATGCAGACCAGCATGCCGGGGAAGGACGGTCCACCGTATGCCATGATACCATCATACATCACAGAATTCCAGTCCTCTCCTGTTAGGATCT
Organism: Perca fluviatilis; assembly: GCF_010015445.1. Lineage (NCBI taxonomy): Eukaryota > Metazoa > Chordata > Actinopteri > Perciformes > Percidae > Perca > Perca fluviatilis. The sequence goes on from NC_053134.1 coordinate 13,173,192, forward strand.
GTGGAGTAAGAAATATATGGAATACAAATCTCATCTGCATATAGAAAATATTATAGGAGATACATTTTCATTGGAAAGAAGTCTCACTCTTGTGACAATGATTTACTGTATTACATTTAATTTCATTAGACTCAAGACTCACACTAGATTAAATGACTTTTTGTACAAATGGAGAAGACAAAGATCATTATTTCATGGACGGAATAATAAAAAACACAGGAGGAAAACAAGGTGCAGAACCAAGGACCAGAAACATTTGCAGTATCATTACCTGAAACACAGTGAGCAGAGACTGTGGAAAGTTGTCAAAGGTGCTGCGTCTGGTCTCGTCGAAGTTGAATTTTCCCCCAAATAGCTGCATGCCGAGCAGTGAGAAGATGATGATGAAGAGGAACAGCAGGAGCAGCAGGGAAGCGATAGAGCGAACAGAGTTTAGCAAGGAGGCCACCAGGTTGGACAGGGAGTTCCAGTATCTGGGGAAGAGACGTCCAGTTAATGTGTGCATGCAATAGGTGACTTTCAAATGTGTGTGTGTGTGTGGAAGGACATAAGGATACTTAATAATTGTCAACGTTAAAAATGTCTATACTGACCTGGTAATTTTGAAGATTCGAAGCAAGCGTACGCAACGTAACACAGAGATGCCGAGAGGAGACATGATCTTGGTTTCCACCAGAATGGTCTCAAGAATTCCGCCACATACTACAAAGCTGTCGAAGCGATTAAAGAGCGAAACAAAGTATGCCTGCGAAGAGTTAAGAGAGAAGCAAAATTTAAGGTAGCAAGTAGAGGAGACAGGAGTTTACTATTCTCTTGGAAATCTTAGAATTTATTAAAGACAACAGTCTTTTCCCATACAACTAATTTTGAGAGTTAGTGTTAGCCACCGACCTGCAGACCCAGACTGTACATCTTCAACAGCATCTCACCAGTGAAGAGTGCTAGCAACACCTTGTTAGCTATGTCTGAGGAGGAGGAAAGAAAGGAAAAAAAGAAAGTAGGAATGTGGAAGGGGTTAAAAAAACAAATAAGGGCAGCAGAAAAATGGATACGATACGATAGGATACAACTTTATTGTTAGCCAAAGGCTGAAATTCTTTGTACATCCCTGGGTAGCTCGTTTAAAAATGAGGACGTACACATACTTCCAAACAGTGAATGACATACACATACATCCAAATGAGGACATACACATACATCCAAAAACATACAAACATACATGGGATTAATAACACCAACAGACATACATGAGACATTACCACAAATGACATAAACGGGAGGAAGGAAAAAGGAAAAAAAAAAAAACATATATAACAACAGTACATAACATGAACATACACACAGACAAAGTCTTGGAGATGTATATCCCTGAAATAAATATTACACTGGGTTTACTGTAGCTGGTTTAGCAATAGGATAGATTGATGTATGAAGGAGTTTTTAAGTCTAATACGATTAAAAGAATGAACTCTAAAGCGTCTGTTTGAAGGCAGAAGCTGATATTCACTGTGCAAGACATGTAAAGAGTCATTTGAAATACTTCTGGCTAGTCTAAGCATACTATTATTGTGAGCCTCCTGAAAGGAGTGCGCTACATGTAGTCCTATAATCTTTGCGCAAATTTTAATCTGATTAAATAGCTTTGTTTTATTTTTAACTGAGAGGCTACTTAGCCAAGCAGTACTACAGTAGAGCATGATACTCTGAATTACTGATGTGAAAAACAGAGAGATGATTTGACTACTAGCTCCAAAAGATCTCAATCTACAAAGAAAATAAACACGCTGTTGTATTTTTTTGCAGATAAAACCTATATGAGAAGTCCATGAGAGATTGTCGTCTATCATGACACCCAAATATTTATAGACCGAGACTTGACTAATTTCTGAGTTATGGATCTTCACTGAGGACAGTTGACAATTCTGAGTTATTCCAAAAATGATTTCCTCTGTCTTCAGTGTTAATAATGAGAGCATTGTTATCACACCACTCAACTAACTAATCCACATTGCCCTGATACAGTGTAGGGTCATCACCTTTTTTCAATAAGGTCAGGAGAGTTGAGTCATCTGAGTACTTTAACAGAAACTGATTTAGTAAAGTAGCGATGCAATCAGAGGTATATAAAGTAAACAACACAGGTGAGCTAATACAGCCCTGGGGTACTCCAACATTAGTTATCTTTGGAGAAGAAAGTTTGTCATTTACTTTGACCCGCTGGACCCTATTTGAGAGAAATGAGTAATACCAAAGGATAAAATAAGAATTAATCTGATTAATTGTTGATAAAAGTAAATTTGGTTGAATTGTATTGAACGCAGATGAGAAATCAAGAAACAGAGCCCTAACATGTGTTTTTGGTTTATCAAGATGCTTGGAAATGAGGTGCACCAGTGTAACCACTGCATCCTCCGTACTACGACCCTGTTTATATGCAAATTGAAAAGGGTCTTGTTGCTTCCATAGATATTTGTTTAGATGTTGAACCATGATCTTTTCCAGTGACTTCATGATCACAGATGTAAGGGCTATTGGCCGAAAATCATTATATTCTTTATAGATAGCAAAAGAGGAAATGTGGATAAGGAAAGACAATGTAAAAAGGTAAATAATTTAACTACGATCTAAATGAATAGAGGTATGTCAATGTTTATGTGTAAGTGAATGTGTGTGTGTATGAATGTGCTTACATACCTTGTACATCGGTTAGCCACTGAGGCTGCTGGTGATGTTCAGAGGCAATGGTCAGAGTGTTGAGGAAAACCAGGAAGATGACCAGCCAATAGAAAACCTGTGATTTGACCCCTGCCCGGCACTTCCTCCTACACAGCCTGTTCCACCTCCGAGAGTATCGACTGAGGAGGAAGAAGCAGAGATTGAGAGATGGAGAGGTGAGGAAAGATGGGAGAGGAAAGAGGTTGGGAAAAGAAGGGACGTGGGAAAAAGAGAAGAGATGCAGACAAGGGAGCAAATATACAGGAAGAGCGAGGGCCCATGAGAGAATAAAACAGGAGAAAAACAAAGAATGATCAAAAGAAACAAGTGAAGAAGAGAGTGAATAACAAACAGCACATGAGAGAGAGAAAAAGAGTTAATTAGTCCGTCTACAGAGTAGTGATGACATCACTCCTTGGCCGATGGTTGTCTGTTGTTTGAGAGCAGAGCTGTGGAACAGTTAGTCATCCTCAAAGATGTTTCACACCAAGAAAATGCCACAATGAAGAGCTTTGTTGCAGAATAAGATATGCAGGAAAAAAAGGAACGCTTATTCTTATGAAATGATCGAAGGCACACTTTTAAACTGAAATATGTTATATTCGGATTCACACTTCAATGGAAATTCATGTTTCAAAAGTTTTTTTTTTTTAGACAATTCAACATGTTGTTCAGAGTTATGTACACCAGGTCTTTTGCACTTTTCCTGCCCTCTACTGTTGAAAAATAAAAGTTATTGTTCCTGGTAATTGCCGGCTTCACACAACACAGTCACATGTGAACCAATCCACTCAAAGCTTCATACTGTTTTTTACCTAGACCCATGTACTAATGTTTGGACAACTGAAATTAGTTCAGCCACTTGTGGAGTATTTTCCCAGTGGCAAAATGGCAGCATGTAATTACAATAATTTGCTCCAAATTACCATAAAAAGTTAATGAGGAGACAATAATTTGTTAATGATAGACTGCCTTAAAACAAAGTGAATTAAAACAAGAAGATAACTGTCCAGAACAATTCTTATAATGTAAGATCAGCATTGTACCACATCTTCCACAGTAACTTAAAGCTATAGTGTGTAGTTTCTGTCGCCCCCATGAGGAATTCTAAGTAATGACAACAACAACAACAACAACAACTGTCAGTGCAGCCGCATGACACAAGCCTTCCGTGATCGCGCACCACCCCCACCCCTTCCCCACGCAGTCGCTTGTAACCAAGGAGGACACGGAGGATTAAAAAAACATGATGGACTCTTCAGAAGAGGTCATTATCTTCACTTGAGTTTCTGTGCGCGAAAGTCGCTGGACGACACCATTTTCTAAACATAGCCATACTAAGAAATACAGAGAGAGTTTTGTGGAGCTAAAATCTTAATTAGCTTTATAGCAACTCATTTGGCAATGGCTTGAATGTAACAGACGTTCATTAATATCAAAAAGTTACGCACTAAAGCTTTAAGTGAGGAAATCTCTCAGATCAATTAGCTTTTATTCATGACAACTAAATTAACCCAGACCAAAACTGCCCTAATTAAGTATCTGTCTTTTTTTGTTGTGGGCGTCTATAGATTATTTGTACTTACTTACTTATTACGTATCACTTTCTCCTCTGGTAACACCAGACATGGTTGCAAAGAGATTTGTACTGTAACTGCAAGACCTCTTTTCAAACAGATCAACACAAGTCACCAGGAAGTGTTATTCTTCTCTGCCTGTTCCAAATTCATGTTTCACCAATATTCTGTTTGTGTGTGTGTGAGAGAGTAAGGGGAGAGAGAGGGGGAAGACATGCAGGAAATCATCACAGGTCAGACGCGAACCCTGGACCTCTGCATCGAGGCATAAACCTCTATGTATATGTGCACCTGCTCTACCAACTGAGCCAACCCAGCCACAAGGCTCTCTCTTTCTATGTCAGTCTGGTGTGTTTCCTGTGTTCTACTATACACAAGCACGCGCGCGCTCACACACACGCACGCACGCACGCACACACACACACACACACACACACACACACACACGGTGACCATACAAGTACCACAGTAGTAGAGACATTACAGTAGGTGGATTAAAAGACTATGGTAAACAACATGTACTAACCTGAACTTGGATTTGGAGATCCTATTTCTGGAACACAGAAAACAGAATGGATTATACACACACACACACACATAACACACATATAGACAGGTACACAACATGAAAGGGGTGATTTGAAAGGAATATTTGCCTTAGCAAAAATGTTCCTTGAACAACTTAGTTGTGTGGGTCTAGTATTTCCTGCCCTATTGAGATACAATTACCTTATATCACCAGTTAAACATTTGCTAGTTTAGAGACTAAAGAGAACTACACTACTACAAAAGTTGCCAGTCTTGTCTTTTCTCTACAGAACTGAATGAACAGTAAGATCACCCACTTTCTTCTGAACAAATCACCCCAAGCAAACACACACGACATGTGCATACAGTGGCATCCAGTCAAAAGAAAAAAAAAATGCTTTAAGTTTGGATTTCCTTCAATCAGCCCTGGTGTGAAAAAAACACAATGTATTAATAGAAAAATGTCTGTTGATTGTTCACCACTGTAACAGCAAAAGGTACATACATAAAGTACGGAAGACAAGAGATTATGGAAGACATTGGAGGAGAGGAGAGGAGAGGAGAGACATGCTGATAAGATTATTGGCTTCTTCTCATAGCCAAGGGTTGTTTAATGATAACCAAACCTGGTGCACAAAACAGTACAAAGGGTGAATTGGTGAATGCGATGACCACATTCAATGATGTACATGTTAGTATCTTTACGGCTCCTTTTGTTGAATTTAAATGTTATCTTATTGCTTCTACATACATTTTGAGAAACTAAATAAATGAGCAACTGTGTACTGATTTTGTCTGTAAAAGCAGATGAATTGACTGACCTGCTGGCTGACTGACCAACTGACTGACTAAAGCAATGAAATGACTCACTGACTGACTGAACGATAGAATAAAATGACTGACTGGCTGGATATGGAGGCTGACAGTACACACGTCTCTTCTCTCCATGTGTCCGTCTCGATTATGGAGATCAGCGGGAGTCGAAGTAGCTCCTAACCCGACGTCTGTCTCCATAGCAATGGAATAAAGAACTGACAAACACTGAAAGTATCAGTTTTATACAAATTGTATTAATTTGTAGGTAAAAAAATAATGGTTTTACTATAACTTCTATTTGGTATTTGGCATTATGTACTGTATTGGGTTTGTGGCACCTCCTGAAGACTCAGATATAATGTATCCTTTGCTTTGAGTTGTTTAGCTCTGACTGGACAAATAAACACAAACAACATAAAAAAAAGTAACAAATGGATAGTGAGAGTACCGATAAACAACAGTGTGCCATCGAAGTGTGCCAACTGGCCTTATTGTTCCTCTGGTCACGAGTGTCCTTGGATCAGTTCGATTTCACCTATAAATTGTCTATTTCATACTGAACAGCAACTTACTCTATTTAATTCTGCTACGTTCACAGTAATGCACAGTTTTGTATGTAGGTGTGTGCTGAAGTGGGCCCGCTGGGGGTCACGGCTCCTGTGTGTGTCTAAGAAAGAAAGCAACACATGTGTTTGAATAATGGAAGGATGGGGGGGGGGGGCAGGAGCATGTGAGTCAGCTGTTTGTGAGCTTCCACAGGGGAGGAGGAAAACACTTCACCAGCAAACACACAAAGGTGAGAACGATAATGAACGAGAGCAGAAACAGACGGAAAGAGCAAAAGGAAAAAAATTTGATTAGATGTAGCCATGATAGATGTCCTGCTTTTCTACTTTTTGTTTAGTCCCAAATGATGGTCAAGCTTTCGTTGTACCACGAGTCAAAGGGGACTTTGACTTCTGGAAATGGGCTTCTTCTCTCTGTCTTTCTTCTGTTAATGAATTTATATAATGCCTTCTGTAAAGAAAAATGTCACAGACCTTTTCAGTGACAAGTAGGCTACTTTACAAGTAAAACGGAAGTAACACTGGATATATTTACTTAAAAACACACAAACCTGCATTTCTTACCTAATGAAAATATACTTTTTGTAATTACATTTATATTTTAATTTAAAAAGTTAGCCCACAAGGAAGATTAAAAGATTAATTTTCAGCTAAAAAAAAGATAGCAACTAGTCTGAGAATCAATTACAGAATTCAACTGTGTTGTTTAAGTGTGGTATACTATAAAAAACGAATAAGGCACTGTGGTTTAGTGTAGGATTCATTCCTCTTAGCCAACCTACGTTTCATCAAGGCCACAGATTTTTTTGGGGAAAATTAGTCATTTAATTGGCTGTGAAAATAAAAAATGACCGCCTCTAGTTGTCTCCTCTGATCCAGTTCTCCCTGTTAAAGTTGTATCAGTTTGGAGTATGATGACAACCTACTGTCAGTCTCCTCTAACCAGTGTTAATGCATGCTTGATGAGACCGAGGTCTGGCTTTATGAGATCAGTGAAGGATAGAGGCGGGTTGAGCCACTTGTACTACTGAAGTTCTAATCCCAACCACCCTTGGGATTGACAGAAGGTGACTGAGAGAGCTGAGGCATAGAAAGAGGAAAGGTGTGTATAAGAAAGGTAAGATACTTACGCTAGCCGGGTACAGCAGGTCTCTCCCTCCACGTCTCCCCCGGGGGCGTTGTCTGTGTTGACTGATTCATTCTCACTGGCTGGCATGCTCACTGAGAGACAGAGAGGAGCAGAGCCCGAGGAGAAGAGGTGACAGATATAGAACGAAAGACAGAAAAAGAAAGAGAAAGATGAATTAACAGGACAGGGAAATGGATTGCACATCCTCACTTACACAATTCTTACAGTTTTTTATTACTCTAAACCCTGAGCTCAAAACACTGTAGACTCCAAATGTCAGTCAACTTTACACACACACAAACACAAACACACACACACACACACACACACACACACACACACACACACACACACACACACACACACACACACACACACACACACACACTTAAAAGCTAAAAAGTGCATCCAATCTTCTATAGGTAAGCATTGAGAAGCTGCACTCGATTCTGGGTCAAACACTGTTAAAAAAAAATCTAATTTCTATAAGTTTATAAAAAAGTATTTCATAGAAATATACTATTTGCACTGATTGTCTAACTAATTACACACTAAGTTTCCATACCAACTACATTTACCAGTTAGGGATCCTGGGACACAACCTCTTCAACAGCTATTAGGAAGATTTCAACTTCTAAGCTTCTAAGGATTGCTTAACTAAACTGTGAACTAAATCTTAACAAAACCCTTTGGTGATTTTATAGCTCATGGAGATTGAAAAGTAAACACGCTGTAGATTTCGGTCTTTGGTCTGCAAACGTTGCAGGGGATGATGGAGCTTAATTGTAGCCAAGGTTTTGAAAAAACCTTGTAATGTCTGTTATTTAGTCTTCTTAACTTTAATCAAGCTGTGAGAGCTTTGGCAGAATTTATGCCAACGTAAACATCTGAAAATAAGTTCATTACCTCTGTGCTTTTTTGCGGATGTGTTAACAGTTAGGAAGTTCACTGAGCGCAATCTTTCTTTGTTTATAAAGCCACAGAGAGACTGCAAATGTGTCACTTTGTCCTTATTTTTAAAGACAAGTGTAATGGTGTGTAAAGATGGTTGGATAAATACCAGGAAGATGGAAGGCAGAGACTGATGTAATATGAATTGGCAGCAGGATGGAAGGGAGGAAAAAGAAGGAGAACAAAGTGAAAATATAAAGAAGTTGAAGGGAGGGAGTTATGGAAGCATCAAGGGAGGTATAGATAGAGGGAGAGGGAAACATGGGATGAATGTGGGGATGGCTGGTTTAGAGATGAAGTAATACGTTGATTTTTATTGCGTTTGTCAGTCTTTGCCTGCCTGTGGAAATAAGCTGCACTCCCCTCGCTGTCACCTCAAACACTTATTGTAACACCCTCTGGGTACCAGAGTCAGATACTGATATGAATCTCAATGCATCTTGTATTAAATTAAGATATCTGCCATTTTCAACCCTGACATTGGCCCTTCCGCATGTCTACTGAGCTTTTAATATTGTTCCATGCATATTTGCTAATGGGAAATTTCTAAGGTCCAAGCCTTTGGTTTCCTTGTGTAACAGTGCTTGTATAACCTTTTTTTTTACAGAACCTGGGCTATAATAACTAATAATAAATTACTAATAAAAAATTACTAAATAACTGTTCAGTCGTGGATTTATCGTTCTGGAATTATTGTGCAAAGTCTCTGAAAAGACACTAAAGTTTCTAGCCGGATTACTAAACTTCTGGAAGGGCTACAATTGCACTGAAACCCTCTTTCGAAAGGCCCTGGTGTTAGCTACAATGCTAAAACACAGAATGAGGGTAGGTTGAAGCGTCATGGAGATATTTGAGATTACGTGAGTCCAAAAAAGACACTGTAATTCCATAATCGATTTAAGCTTCTGGATGGCGCACAATCGCATGGAGAACCTTGTTGAAACAGCGCATTTCTATGCTTCTAAACAAAAAAATTAAGTCTCTCCACTGTATTGATGTGGAGTGATTAAATATGACATTATTAGTGAGGTCCTATACAACACCATTTACTCCGTAGTGTTAAGTTACATATAAAAAAAATGAAAAACATGGTGAATGTGTAGCCAATGTATGAGTTATATGACCTTGAATAAGTAAATAATTGATGTGCCAAACAAATAGGCAATCAAGTAAAGCTAAAGCGATCATCCCAAGCTAAAGGTGGCTGCAATCATCAAGCCATTCTTCATTCTCAAGTCCTGAGTGTAAACATAAAATCTACAAAAAGTGTCCGGTTCTGACATAAAGGGCCCTAACTTGCACCCGATGCAGAGCGGCGCAGAGCAACGCAAAGCCTGACGCAAAGCCCGACGCAAGTGTCTTTGCTATTTTAAGACCGTACAGCGCCCACGTCGTTTAAATAGCAAATGCACATGGGCGTGCTGGTCTTACAGGCAGGTGTGTTCAGGTGAATTCTTGGCGTATTGCTATCTTGAGGCTGCGGGAAGTGATCGCGCCAAGACCAAAAGAAAAATCTGGTCTAAAGTCAATAGTGCAGCATTTCATTGTTATTTTAACAGCAAATTCGTAATGTAATTCGTAATGTAATTAGTAATGCGCCTAGGCTCGTGTACAGTGCGCGTCCACACACACAGGGAAGCGCAGCACACAAACACGCAAAAGATTACAAATAAAAATATTACAGTGCAAATCCGCCATCATAATAGCAATGTGCCAAGATACAAACGCGCCTGGCTTTTAAAGGGAATGGGAGATGACACTGATTTTGGTTTTCGCATGTTACGCCCCAAAACACACCTATGAATTAATAAAGACACTAAGTACAATCCTTTTGAAACATGCGCCCGGCGCACGGACCCTTTTTTCCACCATCAAACTAGCAAAAGTGGATTTGGACACGCCCTAAACGCACCGGCGCCATGCGCTTCACGTCGTGCGCTTAGATCGTTAAAATAGGGCCCTAAAGCATCTTTTTGTAGGCCAACCTAGTTCCCACAGCAGATTTCCAAAGGATTTTTACAATGGATTTAATATAAATTAGTAAATCAGATTAACAGCATTCAAATATTTATAAAAACTGTATATTTTTTTGTTGTGTTTTATATTAACAGCTGGCTTGTAAGCACTTAGCTAACATAATACATCAAAGTAAGCTAGAGTGAGTGAACAGTGTACTTTGCCACATGCTTGGGTGATGGATGAATTCTGTGCTGTAGAGATCATGATGGTCTCTATGAACATTAAGTCCTCTGCTGTGAACACGCTGTATGTTCTACCACCTCGACACGTGCCACCTGCTGCTATGCTACTTAGTTAAAAGCACTTGGGCCCTACAGCCTCTCCCGAGGCTAAAGCCTTTCAAATATAAAACCAGCCTGGTGCCTTCTCCTCAATAGTGCTCTGAACTAGTTTAATACCTATTGTTAGAGTAAACCCAAAAGACTTGAGATGCAGAGAGGAGGAAGGAGGTGGAGAAGGAAAATGAAGGAAAAGGAACAAGGAGCATGGGAGGGAGAGAAATGGAAGGAGGGAGAGAATGAGAAAGACATGGAAGGGTCACACTTTTTCAACGAAACAAAGATTCATTCATTCTTACCAATTTTGGTACGTGCCACTACAGTAGTAATTGTGGGGGGGAAAAACATGTGTGTGTGTGTGTTTTTGTGCACTAGTGTACAGATCTGTTTTGTGTCTGTGTCCACATACTGAAATAGAGGTTAAGTCAGATATGAATTGTCCATGCCATCATCTCCATTGGTCATTTTCAGATATTTTAAGGGGTTCCAATACCAAACCTCAAACTGCCCAAAAAGGACTTTGAATTTACAGTTTAAATCCCAGACAAAATATTCCCGAACATCAGGTTTTTCATGCAGTCTAAATTTAATACATTAATGTAGTATTTTGAATTTTAGACCCTCTTTTTTGATCACTAGGCAATTGTCACATTATATTAGGGAGTAAAAACAAGTAATAAACAGCTTGTTAGCATGTAAGCACTCAACACTAAAGTCAGTAAAAAGAAATACCAGTAACTTACATTTCTACTCAACAATATGACAAGTGCTGGGTGAAATTTATTAAAAAAAGGCTAAAATTCAAAGGTTGAAGCTATTTCTCTATTATTTGTTATTAACAGAACTAGCATGGCTAGCAACAGTGCAGAGGGATTTTAGGGAAAGGAATCTGAAACAAAAAGGAGAGGACTGTGACATCACAAATATTACAAATGTTTTTAGTTGTCATGTACAGTGTGTAAACTGCACTTCAATTGTTTTCTGTGATGACATTGTCCTCTTATTTTCAGACAAGTCAGGCAGATGCGAACGGTTTCCTTTCCTATGACCCTATTAAGGAAAACGGTGGCTGCATCTCAATACAGAAATGATGTTTTCTCCTCATATCCCTATTCCTTGTACTTATAGTTGCAGACTCGTCTTTTCGATTATACGAAATTTAAAGTTAAAGAACATGAAACATGGACAAGGTTTTAATGCAATGGAGACATGCAATAATGCCAGCAGCAGGGGTAGTAATTGGTGGCAAAAGTCCAAGTCTCCACTGCGAGATAATATTAATATATATGGCCTTGAGATTATTATTCAATGGAAGGTGTACAAAAGGAGTGAGCGAGACAATAAGAATAAACTACATTATAGTGTTGAGAGGCAGCCACTGAAAAAAAAATGCTTACTACAATGCAGGAGTAGAGGAGAGGAGGAGGAAAAGGAGAAGAGAGGAGAAGGAAAAGGAGAGGAAAAGGAGAGGAGGAGGAAGAGGAAGAGGAGGTGCAGTTTGCTTGCAAGTCTGGAATCACGTTTCCAGTAAATCTTTAACTAGTGTTGGACCATGCAGACAGACGCACACGCCTTACGAAGGAAAGCCGCATTTTTCTTCACGGCTCCACGAAGAGATTGAAAACGCTGGCTCTTACCTGGGGATAGAGAGCACGGCTCAGCAACACAATCACACACACACACACACACACACACACACATGCATGGATACACACATATAGGTACTCACAATCAGCACAAATACGGAAATGCACTGTAAAATCGTACACAAATAATCACATGTACTCTGGCTCTGATGACATACATACAGTCTGTTGTAAAGAAACATGATTGCTTCTGCAAAAATGACATTCTCTCTTTACAGTCACACCTCATTACATTACTCCAGCTATAATTTCAGATGTATTACTAGCATAACTGGCAAAGAGGCATTACTACCCTTTTCTCTCTTGTACAATGTTGTGTTTTAGAGTGTTTCATTGCCAGACTTTGCCATCATATCTAAACTAAAACCTTCTTATTCTCTGTGGTAAAAATAAACAATAGCTAATGTTTTCCGTCCACTTCACCTCTTTCTCTCACATTATTTGCATCATTGTGAGCCTGTACATTCATAAGCGTGCTCGTCCTTACTAGATCATTCTATCGTTAGATTCTGCTCATTTTTTCAGTGATTCACATGATTGTCCAGGCATAGTGCAGAATAGTGCAAGCAATATTCTTTGAATTAATTTGTACAGTACAACATATATGCAAATACACAGCTAAACACACATGCACTAATACCGTAATCAAAGTATTATAGTTATTAGTTATTATAGTTATCCATCTCAATTAACTAATCACTGCTCAAGGGTTGTTTTAGCTTTGACTAAATTGCAGATGATAATAATGATGAATAAAAACCGGCTTCTTGGGCACCACCATATTCAAAAGTGCACACACAGCTCTCACAAATAGGTTTTGATAAAAAATACATAGCAGGACATTTTGATAGAAATATTATGTTTACCTTGTATGACCTCCATTATCACAATAATCAACACAAACACAGGAGGCAGCCAATCCAACAATTTTAAACATCCATTTTTTTAATTTACTTTTCTGTAGGGGTTGTTTGATGACCTCAATAATAGGAATAGACAATTAAGTTGTTCATATGCCATCGGTGAAGACAAACAGACAACAGAACATTTTCTCCCTTCAAAGAGAACGTCCGAAGTACGCTGATACTTTAGTTACATACAAAATATGAAATCTATTGAACATATTTTTACATGCTATACTTCCATATATATATATATATACTGACACATCTCTGACTATCAACTTGAAACAGACAGTAGAATGGTCTTCATTGAAATATGTTTTAATAGGGATTTTTATCTTGTTGAATCCTGAGGTGTATAGATGGGATATGTAAACCAATGTGCTCTTAAGGAGGCATCTTGACCACAAGCCCTTCAGATCTTATTTTGTATTTATTGAGATTTACCAAGATAATTTCAACCAACGCAATCATACTACACAAGCCTGATAACGAGCAAACACACACGACAGTGATGGCACTGAGACGCACACATACCGTCCTTAGAGTCAGCAGAGTGACTGAACCAGGCAAGCTTACTGGTCTTTTTACCCAGGTGGGCTGGAGACACTACTAACACAGACAGCAGCGTCAGGATGTCAAAACAAGACGACAGCATGCAGGAACAAGATGGCAGAGAGTCAGAGCATGCAAGACACTCGTACACAGGCATATAGTATGCCCCGGAGATGACAGGAAACACACACAAATGTGCAGAGGAAACACAATATACATAAATAAAGAACTAACAGCCCATTCATATCACACTATATAGCATTGTATTTGAATGTGTGAAAATGATAACCACCATATTTTAGATGCTATTGATGCATGCACACTCACTCATGCTGTTACTAAAAATCTATACAGTGAATGACATCTAGTAGTCTCTCTCTCACCAAAAACAACCACACATGTACACACACTATAAATATTTGTGTTCACATCCTACATCAATATACTGCCCCTGTAGCTCTTCATGTAAAGATGGGATGATAGACAGACACGTAGAAAGAAGTGTGTGTGGTCTCTATACGAGTGTGTGGTCAATAGTTACCCTCTCTGTCACACACACACACACACACACACACACACACACACACACACACACACACACACACACACACAAACAATATATTTCTATCCATCTTTCATATCTCAACATCTATTTTCCCTTCCATCTTTCTCTCTGCTATCCTCCCTTCTATTCTATGAAGTGTCCAACCCTCCTAATGTAAGTGTGTGTGCGTGCATTGGTCTATGCAAAATGTCCTGGGCAGCAGGGACAAACTGCTCTCATTCATCTTCCCTAAGGAGGATCCATCCATCGAGGAGAGAGTGAGACAGAGCAATATGGGACGAGTGACTTGATTTTCCCCCTTTACAAATAGAGGGATGATTGATCTTTCTGATAGAGAACTTCTGATCATATGTATCAATCATTTTGTCAACTAACATCCCAAGTTATACCGTTTAATAAAAGTAATGGACTGAATCTTGCACCTGACTGATACACACAGTTTTAATACTGAAATGTAAATTGTTATTCATATGGCAATTTTGTTTGATTTAAGTAAGAATCATTATTATGTATTACAGGTGTACAGTTCCACAAATATAAAATGGTATCTGGTTGTATTATCACAGATACGACAACAATGATACATGGACCCCTGGATCTATCTAAATGGACCAAGAATCGGCCGATGGCCCGATTCTAACTCCACGAATCGATTGATTGAAGCTTTGCTGTCATTTCAACAAAGCTGAAAGAGACAGGTGTGTGTGTATGTGTATCTCTGTGCGCGAGGGAAACTTGGACAAAAGCCTTGCTATTTGTGTGATGAAGAAATTGGGTGGCAGGGGTCAGCCAATCACAATCCTTGATTGGGTTTGCAGAAGAAAACACCCGTTAGGTTTCACTTTTGGAGTTAGGGCTGAAAGTGGCTGAGAGGAATTACATCATGGATATTGTGAATCGTACTAGCTGCGGTCTGCGAGTCATCCATCCACGTGTGCGTTCATAAACATGTGAGTAGACTGGCATAAATATAAATAGATATGTCTTTCGGTATGTTAAGTGTATATTGACGTTATGTTCTAAGATGTTCAGTTAGAATTTACCACATTAGCATAAAAGTCTGCAAGCCGCATGCTAACGCTCACAACAGTATTATTGTGCTCATATATGTACTCCCGTGATACTGTATATTGGAGTGCTCATGATAGCTGTGTAACGTTGACCTATGTTTGAGTTACTGACTCTAAGATTACAGCAGCAAGGTTTCATTTAATATGTATCTGATGTGTATGTTATTGGTTATAAGTGGCTAGCTAATTAAGTTAAAGTTATACTATTAGCATGTCCTAGCTTTGCTATTCCCTGGTCCCTGTTACGAAATATTTATTTATTTGAAATATATGTTTATCTGAAGGTAGGTAATGCTTCTTTTACAGAATTAGCTTATTTTAATTTAGAATGAATCTATCAGATTGAATCGTATCACATTGTATCACATTGTATCGCACTAAATCGATTCAACATTGAATCACACTTATATCATCAAGATGGCGCCGCAGACGGTCGACTCGGTGTGTTTGCGTGTTGTTTTGTTTTGTGTTTTAACTTTGTTTTTTGCGATGATACCCCGATCGCTTTCTCCAGAGAAGAGCTCTTGAACATCCGGGGAACAACGCCAGAGGATTTATTTCCTACTTTTCTTCTCCCTTCACTGGAAATTTTGGACATTCTAGTCAAAGGTGCGCTCACCTTTGCTCACGCAGCAAAACGCCGGAGGAGAGGGAAATGGGCTGGTGCGCTGGTGAGGCTCCGCCAGCGAGGATTACGCACACCGTTACCGGGCATATTTCTCTCTAACGTGCGCTCACTGCCCAACAAACTAGGGGAATTACAACTGCTGTTGGTTGGAAAAAGGGACTTTTCTTCATCTGCTGTTTTGTGCTTCACGGAGACGTGGCACTGTGGATTAATACCGGACTCTGCCCTGCAGCTGGCAGGCTTCCAACTCTACAGAGCGGACAGAGACACGGACCTCTCCGGCAAAACTAAAGGTGGAGGAATCTCTTTCTACATCAATAGCGGTTGGTGCAACGACGTGACAGTGATCCAGCAGTATTGTTCTCCTGACCTGGAATCTTACATCATAAACTGTAAGCCCTTTTTATTCACCCCGTGAGTTCCATTCATTCATTCTGGTCGGTGTTTACATCCCGGCACGAGAGGTTAACGTGCAGGTCGCACAGCGCATGCTTGCCGACCAGATACTATGTGTGGAGCGGACCAACCCGGACTCCCTAGTTATTGTCCTTGGTGACTTTAACAAAGGAAACCTCACTCATGTACTACCTAAATACAGACAGCATATTAAATGCCCGACCAGAGAGGAGAACATTCTGGATCACTGTTACACCACAGTCAGGGATGCTTATCACGCCGTCCCCCGTGCTGCACTGGGACTCTCTGACCACGTCATGGTTCACCTGATCCCCTCCTACAGGCAGAAACTAAAGCTCTGCAAACCTGTAGTGAGGACATCAAGGAAGTGGACCAGTGTAGCTGTGGAGGATCTCCAGACGTGCTTGGACTCTACTGACTGGGATGTGTTCAGGACTGCTACCAACAGTCTGGATGAGTACACAGAGGCTGTGACGTCATACATCAGCTTCTGTGAGGACTGCTGTGTTCCATCATGCACCTGGGTGAGTTTCAACAATGACAAACCCTGGTTCACAGCCAAACTCAGAAGGCTAAGGTTGGACAAGGCAGAGGCGTTCAGGAGTGGAGACAAAAACAGACTTAAAGTAGCAAAGTACAAGTTTAGCAAGGCGGTGAAAGAGGCTAAACAACAGTACTCTGAGAAACTCCAAAACCAGTTCTCAGCAAACAACTCTGCTTCTGTCTGGAGAGGGCTTAAACAGATCACCAGCTTCAAGCCTAAAGTCTCCCACTCCACCAACGACCGACGCCTAGCCAACGAACTTAATGAGTTCTACTGTCGCTTTGAAGGACAAAGGGTCGGTCCTGTAACCATCCCCCTCAACACCTCCCAACAAAGGGTCTTCCCTGATTCCATCCCCCGCGACACCTCCCAACAGCTACAGCTACAGTGCATCACCTCCACCTCCACCTCCCCACCCACCTCAGTGACAACTCTCTCCATCAATGAGGAAGACGTCAACAGACTGTTCAGGAGACAGAACCCCAGGAAAGCTGCTGGACCGGATGCTGTCTCCCCATCCAGCTTGAAGCACTGTGCTGACCAGCTGTCTCCAGTGTTCACAGACATTTTCAACACCTCACTGGAGACATGCCACGTGCCAGCCTGCTTCAAGTCCTCAACAATCATCCCCGTTCCCAAGAAGCCTACGACCACAGGACTTAATGACTTCAGACCCGTCGCCCTGACCTCTGTGGTCATGAAGTCCTTTGAGCGCCTTGTGCTTTCACACCTAAAAGCCATCACCGACCCCCTCCTGGACCCCCTGCAGTTTGCCTACAGAGCCAATAGGTCTGTAGATGATGCAGTCAACCTGGCCCTCCACTACATCCTCCGGCACCTGGACACAGGAAACTACGCCAGGATCCTGTTTGTGGACTTCAGCTCTGCCTTTAACACCATCATCCCGGCTCTGCTCCAGGAGAAACTCTCCCTGCTTGGTGTGCCTGACTCCACCTGCAGGTGGATCACTGACTTCCTGTCTGACAGGAAGCAGCATGTGAAGCTGGGGAAAGACATCTCCGACTCACAGACCATCAGCACCGGATCCCCTCAGGGCTGTGTTCTTTCTCCTCTACTCTTCTCCCTGTACACCAACAGCTGCACTTCCAGTCACCAGTCTGTCAAGCTTCTGAAGTTCGCGGACGACACCTCCCTCATCGGACTCATCTCTGATGGTGACGAGTCTGCCTACAGGTCGGAGGCTGACCACCTGGTGATGTGGTGCAAGCAAAACAACCTAGAGCTCAACGCTCTAAAGACAGTGAAGAAGGTTGTGGACTTCAGGAAGAATTCAGCCCCACCTGCCCCTATCACACTCAGTGACTCCACAATTAACATTGTGGAGTCTTTCCGCTTCCTAGGGACTACAATCTCCCAGGACATCAAGTGGGAGCTGAACATCAGCTCCCTCATCAAGAAAGCACAACAGAGGATGTACTTCCTGCGGCAGTTGAAGAAATTCAACCTGCCAATGACAATGATGGTGCACTTCTACACAGCCATCATTGAGTCCATCCTCACATCCTCCATCACCATCTGGTACGCTGCTGCCACTGCCAAGGACAAGGGCAGACTGCAGCGTGTCATTCGGTCAGCTGAGAAGGTGATTGGCTGCAATCTCCCACCGCTCCAGGACCTTTACGCCACCAGGACTCTGAAGCGTGCTGGAAAGATTGTGGCTGACCCCTCCCACCCCGGACACAAACTCTTTGAGCTACTCCCCTCTGGCAGGAGGCTGAGGTCCATCAGGACCAAAACCTCACGTTACAAGGACAGCTTTTTCCCCTCCGCCACTAGCCTTATTAACAAGGCCTGGAAACCACCCTGACTCTCTCCACACCCACCTCTGGCTCTACATGCCACTGTACTTAATCTGCTCTTTTTATCTTAATTGTTACTCCTATTTTATTACATCCTGTGTGTGTATATATACACATATATTTATATATTTATACTTATATTGTCTGTTCTGTTAACCTGTT
>NC_053134.1:13569579-13577079 GCF_010015445.1 Perca fluviatilis
GAGATATACAATTTGTCACACCCATGATTCCTGAGCTTGACTAAGCTTTTTTTGTGCATTTGATGCTGAAATCAGACCAGAACACCTCATTTTGGAGTGGATTGACATTGCTACACTATAGTGCATTTGTGCAGTGCCATCATTTTCTCTTTAAAGTCCCATATGTGCTTAGACAGGCACTCAGTCAATCGATCACATATATACTGTAAATGACACAAAAACTGCGTTTTGGTTTGACAGTAAAGAGGACACAAGTGTGTGTGCGTGTGTGGGTGTGTGTGTATGTGCAATTTCTACATTTCAATAAAAAACTGGAGGTGAGTCATCATCTGTAATGACGGTGCTCTTCAGAAGTAAAGGTGAAAAGAGGTGGTTAAGAGTGTGCATGCACATGTTTGTGCATATATTCCCTACAAAAAGTGTTTCACGTGATAAAACACGAACTAAATATTGCAAACGCAATACAAGTCTTTGTTTTCCATGCCAATAAGTTACGAGGTTATAAACTTACACCTTGGAAAATTATTTTTTATCTCTCATGTACTTACGTTTTAAGCGTGCCAGATGTCATGAGCTCCGTGACCAGAACAATACATTTCTTTCCTTTGCATGGTCCCTCCCAGGAATCATAGAAGCGGACAATGTTAGGATGCTGGAGACCTTTCAACATCCCTGCTTCCTCTTTGAAGCGCTGGCGCTCCGACTTGGACAGTTTGCGATCCTACACACAAGACAGAAAAGGAAGGTTAGTCATACATACATAAAAACTAAGGAAACATTGTTCCTCTGAAATCTGGAGGGCATTTACCCAAACAAAACATGTTTTATTAATAGTCCAACACTATTATAGTGAGCATGATGACATTCAAATTAAGCGAGACAAGGGTTTGAGGGGTGGGGCGGAAAGGTAATAATACTAAGAGAATAGAGAGCAGAGGAAGAATAAATGCTTACAAAACAAATACACTGATGCACCAACTAGACATGCTGCTAGAATACAAATGCAATGAAATATGAAACCAGGTACTATCAGGCTTCACATTACATTAAAATGCAGCACTAGAGAAGGATGGGGATGGGGATGAAACAGTAGACTCTCCTTTTATCTTATCAAAGAAGCCACAAACATCCGTTAGAGTGAGACTGCATTTTGATGGGTCTTCTTTGTATCAGTGCGGTACAAACTTAATTTCTCCGAGACGTACTTTGTGACAAACTGGTTTATAAAAGTGATTTATAAATAAATGATTAACTAAATAGTACACTATATTTACTTTTTGTCCAAATTCTGACTGAAGTTAACTGTATGCCCTCAAAAATTCCCACAATGGAACCAAGAAAGTGTCCATCTATGCTCACGAAATTACAGCAATTAAAGAGAAGACAAAAAAAAGAAAATATTCACATTTCAGAGCCTTGAACTAGTGAATGTCTTAAAGGCAGAATGAGTAGGATTTGTTGAATGTGGTTTGTAAACACAAGATTCAAAGTTGGCCATTCCTCCCTGGCTGAAACGTTACGGTGCTCACCTCAGGTACCAGCTCCTACTTCTCGTGTCCTTCGTGTTTTTTGTTGTTTGGATTTGAATCGTGGTCTACAACATTCACACCAAGTCTTTATTAGTAGAGGTCATCGCCAACCAGATTAGCTTCTTAGAAATGTCACACACACATAGGCCTGTCGCAATATGCAATAAATCAATTAATCGCATGATAAATAAAAATTAGCTTGATAATTTTTAAATGGAAATTATCGCGGCTGGGAAAATTTCCATTATGCGTTTTTGATTGTGTTTGGTTTTTATTCCAGTGCAGTTTTTGTTAACAGAGACGGAGAGTCCATTTTATTTATTGGTTTTGGTTTTGTTCATTTATTGTGGATATTTTAAATGTCTTCCAGTTCCAGTGTTAAATATTCTTTAGAAAAAAAAGTATATTAGATGAAAATGGTGACAGAATGACAATATTATCGTTTATCACAATAATTTCTGGGGCAATTTTCTCGTCCAGCAAAATTTGTTATCAAGAAAGACAGACAGACAGACAGACAGACCGACACTCACTCTCTTTAATGGGCATTCCAGCTATACCACTGATACCTCAATAAACACAGATGCAAAGGGCAGTGTGGGTGGGTCAGACCTTGTAAAGAAGTGTGAGTGTGTTCTCTTATATATGAACATGTGTGTAAAAGGTGTCATGCGTTAAACGGTGTTCAGCCAAAATTCATTTCTATTTTGTTGTAGGCGTTACTTTGTTTTGCGTTAGTGTTTTGTGCTAGGCTTGTTTATCGGTTTTAGTGAGTGTGTGTATGTGTTTATTTGCTCTGTCTGAATGTGTTTGCACATTAATTGTTCTAGTTTCTTCACCAGCTCTGTGTCTAACCATAGCTGACACATTCAGCACATCCCTGACCCAAAAATAAACAAAATCAGAGCTGCCTCACAACGATAAAATATGGTGACAAAACCTAAGTACTCAAGAGGATTTAGGTCCAAATATGGTTGAGACTTCCTCTGTGACTGTAAATTATTAAATTCTTCATGCAAAATATAAAGTCTTAACCAGGATAACCTGCAGTTACAAGTGGTTTGCACCAAATGTGAAAAAAAGAGATTAAAACAACAATGAAAGCGATGTTACAATTAACCTGGAACAAACTGAAATTTGTGCTTTGAGAGGAAATAATGACACACATCCAGAACATTTAATGTCTGGGACCCTTTTAGAGAAAGGTGAACAGACAGATTGGTCTGCAGAAAAACAGAGACAGAGCAGCAGGACTGACACAACGGCTGTTTGTTTAAGTACAGATGACAGAATAACTGAAACACAGAGTGAGACTACAGCGAGAGAGTTTTATATTGCATTTAAAGAAGCAACAGTATTTTTAAGGTGATGCAAGATCAGACGTTAGGAGGTTAGACAGCTACTCCTGGCAACATTATTAGGATTATCACCATGGCAACTAGTTTTAAATAGAAGTCCAATGAGGGGCACCTTGCCTCCAATTCAACTGTTTCGCCGTTTCATTCAATTAATCAATATGCTGACATCTTTCAGATAAAATGTTGAGCCTGTGTTTTTTTGTTTTCATAACATTGCATCGTTAATTTGAATATGGAATCAGAGAAGCATCCGGCATATTAGTGCAAACAGTCCCAGACAAAGCACAAGCTCAACATCACTCATTCATAGTGTTTAAAGCTACAGTGCCACCAAATCCCCGAATTCTGAGATAAGGTTGTACTATTGAGTGGGGGATATCTAAAAAATCAGGTAGTAGGGCTGGGCGATACATAACACAGTTATGTATCTTATAGTTACGCCATTTGGGCGATGCTTAACATTCAGATCCTTGCATGTTATGTTCATTTTGTACTCAAGCTCTTAATAAAATGAGAAAAGACTGTACTTTTCATTCGTCAAATATTTAATTCACACAGAATACAGAAATAGGCTTTACCATTCAAATAGACTATTTATTTATTGAATTGCCAGAAAACATGCTATATCGTGATATGTTGTTATAATAAGACTCAGGAACACTTTCACACTTTTTCATTACAGTTTGTTTTTGCTTTACTTTGCACTATTTAGAATATAACATTTATTTATTGTATATATTTTGTACTTATTGCACTGTGGGTCAGAGAGAAACGTATTTTCGATTCTTCTGTACGTCTGGCACATATTTTGAGAGAATTGCCAATAAAGTTGACTTGACTTGATATATATCGTTATAGAAATACGATTTTGGCTACATCACCCAGCCCTTTCAGGTAGTATTCCTACTTTGACCATCAATACCTACCAAACCAACCAGTCGACAATTCAGTACTGAAGGTTCTGCCAGGTCAAGACGTGCAAGGCTTTTGAAATGTTATTAGTAGCTATTAGAAATCCTTGTGAGCTGCTTCAGAGATTAGAACAATCTCTGAGGTGATGATCTCATATTGTCACATTGTATAACCTGGGGCCTCACCTATATCATATGACTAACAGAGAGAGAGAGAGAGAGAGAGAGAGAGAGAGAGAGAGAGAGAGAGAGAGAGAGAGAGAATGTGTGCGTGCGTCATGGCCCGTAACAGCTTATCCCTTCATCCTGCAGCAACCACTTTACTGATGATGGCCCATTAGCAACTGACACACAGAAAAATCCATGTATGTGCTTACCAACCCAAACTCCCATTGTCTCACTCTCTTTAATATTATGATCACATGACACTCTGGGTGGTCACATGACAACAGCTGTCGGTCACCTGACTGACTGGAAGCCAACATTCCATTTCCCAGCAGCACTCAGAAAAGACCCTGACCACCCATGTCAATGTTAGACACCTCCCTCAGGGCACTAGAACATTACTTCTACCTCTCTCGCTCTCTCTGTACTTTTCTCTCTCTTACCGTGTGTGTGTGTGTGTCCATAGATGTGAGCAGAGAAAGCAGACAGCAAGTCTAAAGGGGGCTTCCTAATGCATTATTATTCATTATCAAATCATTATTTCCTACTTCATTCTAGTGTATAAATGGGTACACAACTCTCACACATACAGAACAGTAGACGTTTTGTAGGAGACAGTAAATGCCTATATAAAAAAAAAAAAATGTTAGCATTTGGGTATTTAAGGAATTAATTTGATCCATGGTGCATGAGCCTTCCTGTTAAGT
Organism: Perca fluviatilis; assembly: GCF_010015445.1. Taxonomy (NCBI): domain Eukaryota; kingdom Metazoa; phylum Chordata; class Actinopteri; order Perciformes; family Percidae; genus Perca; species Perca fluviatilis. The sequence continues at coordinate 13,574,250 of NC_053134.1, forward strand.
GGTTGTTTTCTTTCTCTCCATCCCTTCTTTTCTGCTCCGAGCTTCAAAACATCATGAGACTTGAGTTTGTCAGACTCAAAAAAAAAACTCTCACTCTCCATCCAAGCCTCGCTCTCTTTTTCTCACTCTCACACATACACACTTCTTTTCGACACAAGGACTCTAAGCCCAGCTTTGCTTCCTTGCTATCTACCTCTCGCCTATCTGAGGACTTGAAAGAAGCCCCCTATACATCCCTGCATAAGTGACAGCTCTAAGTCTGTCTGCCCCATTTCTGTTCTGTTAACAGCCAACTGAGGACACATATGAATGCACACACACACACACACACACACACACACACACACACACACACACACACACACACACACACACACACACACACACACACACACACACACACACACACACACACACACACACACACACACACACACACACACACACACACACACACACACACACACACACACACACACACACACGACTAGGCAGCCAGACAGGTGGGCAGAACCAGAATCAGCAGTATTAAAGCATTATGCAGCTTCCTGCAGAGAATCTGAAAGCTGATACCTTCCGATCAACTCGTCTAGTCTGCACATCCCACTGTGCTTTAACACTCAGTGATCATCTGCTCTCATCTTCTCTGGTCTGTTGCACCCCAGCGAGAGAGCAGTACCAGATGGATGAAGGTTGCAACAAGAGACACCACAGCGAGTGCCAGAAAACTCACAATAAACACTCACATGGTAAACTGGTACTCCACTGTATTACAACAAATACTATTAAGTATGGTCTTTAGAGTTTCTGGGTACCGAAACTCACAGGATGTTGTCCAAAGTGCCTTATCTCTCTTGGGGACAGTGGAAGCCTAAATATAGCATATATAATTGCATATGATTGTCTGTGTTGGTTTCTCAGGCTTTCCATTATATACTGTAACAGAAATGTGTGTTTACATAAAAGGAAACAAATCCATAAGAGAACAGCTTCAGCAGTAAAATCACAAAGTCATATGAAACTTTACTGTTTCCACAGCCAAGTAGGTTTTAGAATAAAGTAAACCCGTTACATGCTGAAGGGTCTTTTACAGTTAACGATCCTACCAGTTGGGTATAGAATATCAGAATGTGAGATCTCAGTATTTCCCCAGTAAATATGTTACTGTTTCCCAGGAAAAATGGTTTCCAGGATGAATGTACTCGTGTCTATGAAACTGCATTCGGAAGCTGAATGATATATTTACTGAAACAAAGACGCCTTTTCCGCATACTTCCTTGCAACTGACCGTTATAGCCCTTAAATTGAAGTCATTATAAAAATATAACTGGATCAACTTGTCACCTGCAGCTGTTTCTCCAAATTATGTTTGATGCTAATATAGCAGTTTACAAGTCAGCTGCGTGGCAAAATATTGTTTTGAACAAATCAGAGCGGAAAAACAAGAAGTGACTTAATCAGAAATCCAGATCTCAATCTCAAACCAGAGCAGTAGGACAACAGATGACTCATTGAGTGCAGAAGATTGCCTAAATGTTACAAATAAACATCCATGAACAATACTCCAAGTCTTCAAACTACCAAAATAACACGCCAAAACGGCTACATGCAATGGATTGTACGACAGTAATAACCCAACATTGGCTCTATAAAGATTGTCAGACTCTACAATATAATCACTTGTGCATCAAATTGGAGGATAACCACCGATCACATGGATCTGTACAATTCTTATTATGTTTTTGTACAAATCAAAGAAAGGGCTCTTTAGAAAAATGTAATTCTACTAAAAACTTTACCACAGTCTGATAAATATTAACACGAGAAAATGAGCTTTTAACTACATTTGAATTAACTGCTGTCCTGATTTCATCATTAAACTTAATTTATGTGAGAAAGAAAAGATGAGAAATCCAGGGAATCTCACAAAAAGAGCCATATATTTCAGGGAAGTACAGTAATCATTTCAAATCACATGAAAACCTTGAACCCAGTTTTTCGATGCATAACTTTAATTATGACAATGCAGTGCCAGCCTTAATGATACATAACTGTACTTTTCCACAACTGAATATCATTAACTTGTGTGATACTGATGGGTGTGTGTTATTCTTATATTTGTTTTACATTTAAATGTGCAACGTACAGTATGTGATCAAAATCAATTCCAAGTGACGAGCAAAGTGAATAATTTCTTAGAGTTTTTCAAACACTTTTATTGCTGAATTAGAAATTATTTGATTTTAAACCAGATGATGAAAAAGACAAAAACTCTGTCCAAGGTCTGCAGCTGCACCCTAACATACTGTAAACTTTGTACATGAAGAATACAATTAGGAGTTTGAGAGTGATAATAAGACTAGCTGCAAAAATAAATATTTTTGTGCAGGACCTTATAGTTATACCTTAAAATCATTATTTCAACATGCAGCAAACAAATGGCAGCATAAGTTTTTTGCCATAATCATGCAACCCTTTTTGGAAACTGAACTATAAACCTTTCATCCCAGTTTCTCCAGAATGTGCTGCTGACCCACTTCAATGTTCCTCTGATCAACCTTTGAGTCCTGACCCAAATTTTGAAGAGTCTAACTCAAGAGAAAAATCAGGATCTGTGAATCTTGATTACATTAAGCCTCTCAGTTGAGTGAAGGAGCTGATTTGTTTCTATATGCAATAAAGACCTACAGTGGTGGACAGGGGGCACATGTGTGTAAGAAAAAGTGCAAGAAAAAGGCCTGGTGTGTTCCATTAGTAATGTAGCCAAAGTGTCCCTCAGACCCCCCCACACCCTGGAAACGCTCTCCTGCAAAGAACCCTGCAGCACACG
>NC_053134.1:13582079-13644579 GCF_010015445.1 Perca fluviatilis
ACTTGGAGGACACGTACACACATGCGCATACACCGTACGGTCATAACAATTGGCGGTACACAGACGTACACACAGAGCCTATGCAAATACCTTCTGATGATGACATTTACGTCACGCAGACCCCAGCAGGCCCTCGCGCACGCGGGCAGTATAATTTGGGCTATAACAACCACTTTAGTGAGAGTACTCAACTGTCAGCTTACATCTTTTCAGTGTTGCTTTGGCACAAACACACACTGACTAAGAATACTACATGCACGGTCTCTCTGATGTGTGTGTGAGCGTTTGTGTCCTCCTACTCCACAAGCCCTCGATGTTGTAAGCAGATTAACAAAAACCCTGAAGAGATATAAACAAAACACACATATGAAACACAAACCGTACAAACCCATGTGCAAAAAAATAACACAACACTCCACAAGTCCCGTCTACACAATAAGCAGAAAAGGGGGATTAGCTCATATCAAGGGAAAAGGAGAGTGGAAAGAGATGAGAGGGAACGAGACAGAGTGAGAGTTACAAATGAGTGGAAAATTACGTGAATTTGAAAGAGGTAGAAAAACTAAATATGACAGAACAAACAAGTTAAAACGTCAAAAAGGTATAAGTCAACAATCTCTTTCCCCCCTCCATATCTCTATGCCCCCTTCAGTGCCCATGTAGAGACATGTATGTCTCTCTGCTATTTTCCTCCCCTGGCAGTGGCCTATATTCCCTCTGCATCTGGTTAGTGGAGACGAGGGAGAGAAACTGATTTAGGCTCCATCTCTGACGCGGTTATCAGAGACGTTAAACAGATACAGGCTACCGATGTACCAATGTGTGTGTGTTGGTGTGCATGTTTGTGTGTGTTTCTCTGTGGGTATGTTTGATGAGAGACTGTGGTTTTGTTTCATGCAGTTTTGGGGTTTAATTTTTCACAGATGAGAGTCCATTACTGCCAAAGCTCACACTGCTAAAAAACATTAGCCTACTTTTTTCTCATACGTTTGCTCTACTGCATGTCGCCATCTCATTGCCTTTGAATCAGACACATTTAAACTTAAGAATGTCGAAAATATATGTTTTACTTACAGGGACACAATAAATGCATGAATAATTATGTGGTTTATACAGATGCAGACACTGTGCACACACACGTGACCGACAAATTGGGAGGAAAGCAAAGAGGAGGGGTGAGAGCGGAAGTGAGGACGGAAGTGAGGTTACATTAAGAGGAAATGGGCATATTTGTCCTCTGAAGTATTTCCTCCTTGGACGACACACAATGCAGAAATGTTGCATACAGTGCCTGATCTACAGTATTCTCACCATAAACACACATACAAAATGAGTAATAAACCGCATATTTGAATAGTGGCATTTGACAAAATATTTCAAAGAAACTAGACAAGAATGTGCAGGCCAAAAACGAATGGTTTCAGTAATAAATATGGTTTCCTTGACAGCTAAAGTCAAGCCAACTGTGCAAACTACAGCAGATTTAGATGGAGAAAGAGGAGAGGAGGAAAAAGGAGAAGACAAGGAGGGCAGAAATGGAGTTCAGATTATATGACACAATGATGCAATAATGTGAGCAACACACACACACACACAAACACACACACACACACACAGTGTTGGGTTACAGCAGAGGTGCCTTTCTGTCTCAGTAATGCCTTGCTGAGAGACTGAGATGTCAATGTCACAAGGACTGAGTCAGTCTTACATCAACTCGAAACATACACTGCCTTTGTCGAGAAAAAAAAAAAATAGCACTGCTTCACAAGCATGTTGGACAAGACAGGAGTGTTGATGCTGCTGGATGACAACCCAGTTATCCAGGTTTAGGTGCATTCTTTTGCTGAATGGGAATTTTACTATAGATCTTGCAAGAATTTTTTTGTGAATAGATAATCAAGGGGAGAGACCGGAGCAGCAGGAGGCAATAGGCTGTAAAGGAGTAGTAGAGAAGGAGAGTTTAAGAGCAGCTGGAGGATACAAGTGAGAGAAATTTTTAAATGTGTGAAAGTAAAAACAGGAGGGGATAGGGGAAGGAGGACAGATGGGAGCGGAGCAGAAGAAGAGATGAAGATGAGAGGAAAGTACGAGAGCAGCAGATGTTAATGGCTGATCAGGGGAAGGAGAGCTGAAAAAAGGAGGTAGGAGAGGACAAGTTGGAAGGAGGGATTTCAGGAGGAGAGGGCTGAGAGGGGGAGAGATGAGAGGAGGTGGGAGGGTAAGACAGCTCTGATAATAAGCTGTCAATTGAGACAAAAGCAGAATTGTATAACTTCATAATGAGCCTCATTCTCAGGAATTATAAGTGTAATAATGACAACGAGGCCTCACTAATGAGACTGCTATACCAATTCACACACAATGTAATAACCTTTTCCAGAGCAAACTAATATACTAGATAACCACAAGGCCTGATTAATGCGTTTTTACAAAGACGCTTTTATAAAAGAAGAAAGTTAAAAAGGTTTATTCATAAAATGGCAGAACTACTCAGTAGTTCTTAGTCATGAAATTAACATCTTTTTTTGTTGTTGAAAATGTTGGTTCTTATTACGTACAGTAGCTCCTTGTTTCTTCCACTGCACCAGCTACTCACATAATAAATTTTTTATTTTAAAAGTATATTTAAGAAAGTTTAAGCATTAGCTGAGCAGTAACAGTAATTTGTTCTTTTGCATGTTGCTCTGACACCTGAAAGTGCCAAAACCATTGTGCTACATGTCAGTACTAAGGACAACATTTCAGATTATTGTAGGACTCCAGGTTTCAAAAGTTACCTTGACACAAACATTTTTAACTGCTTTTCTCAATCCCCATCAGAGTTCAACCTGTGACCAAGAACCAAGAACGTTTGCTATTTCAGCTGTCTCCGCTTTAGTGTAACGCTGGATAATTACAATAATGTACAGTTCTGACGCCTCTGAAAGGAAACCCCTATAATTAATCACACAGTACATCTGGCTGCAATTAGTTTTACAAAGACCTGTACAATAGCTGAGCTCCTATTACTGTCACTGCACACGTACGCAGACACACACGTGTAGGCATGCACACACACAAACTCCAAAAATCCATACAGTGTACAAAGTCACAAAGGCAAGAGTGCACACACACACACGATCCATAACAAAAACTTTCATGGTGCCTGTAACCTATTTTACACCTGAATAAGATATGTATGTGAGGGCAGGTATAAAAGATGTCCAACTTTCTTTCTTGGGAACAATGACAACAATGAGCGATGACAATACGATTTCTAAGCCTGAGTTAACACAAGTGCTGCTTAAAATATCCATACAATGAAGTATATGAGGACATAAGGGTCAGGCCAATGAAGAAAGAGACACCGAATAAGACTTTTTTTCTTTTCATCTGTCAGATTCTTCAAAGTACAGCAGCGACTGCCTGAAAGTACAACGAATAGGGCTATGAAAGTTGCAGGTTTAAATGTTTAGTAAGGAGAGTAAGTGATGGTCTACTAAAACGTTTGAGCAGCTGCTGCAGTGGAGTTTCCCAGTGGCCAACTGTAGACTGCAGTTATATTGAACAGCTAGCAGTGTGCATGGATGTAGTTCCTGCCCCTTTAAACTATCCTCCTAACAGGTAATGCTGTTAATGTAAGAAAGCTGTTACTAAGTTACAGTACATAATTAAAATAAAAATTAAATCAGATCCCAGTAGGGCTGCAACTAAGGATTATTTTCATAATCATTTAGTTTGCTCATTATTTTGTTATTAATCAAATAATCATGTCAGAAAATAATTTAAAAAAAATGTCCATCACAATTTCTCAGAGCTCAATGAGGAATCTTGAAATTGCCAAAAGCCAAAAATATTTAATTTTCTACGTTAGACAAGAAAAAGCAGCAAATTCGCACATGGGACAAGCTGAAACCATCAAATGTTTGAATCTGCATTTTAATTGAACAAATTGAAATTGAGAGTGCAAAGGGAAGAACTTGTTTCCTACAGATATATAAATAAATCATAAACACACATTATATAAAAAGGTCAATAAGGACCAAATACACACAAGTGAGGAAAAGAAAGAAAGAAGAATCTGTTAAACTTGGGGGAGAGGGGGGCACAAACACAGAAAGGGTGGTTAATGTCAACAGAAATGCCTCCACAAGGCTTTCTGGCCGAGATAAAAACACACAAAAGCACGTGTGCACATACACAAAAACTTGTTACATCACGCTGCTGGAGGTTTATGAGGGGTCAGAAAAACAAGATTGAAGCCAGAGGGAAGAAGAAAGTAGGTAAGAAAGTTAGACAGTCAAGCAGAAACAATGAGGCGAACATGCACTTTACAGTATGAAGACATACAATATACACACACAGTACAAGTTCAGGAACACATAGTACATGTATGGGTACAGAGCTAAAGAATGTGCTGCTTTAGCAGGATGTTTGCATTGATGATTACATTTGGTTTTTGATAAGGCAGCTTTATCATAACTGGCTGCCTGTTCAACCAGCTTCTGGGGGCACATGTGACGACTGGCAGCGATTCAGAGTTGTGCAAAGCCAAAGAGAGAAGTTTGTGTACGATGATAGGATCCATCAGAGCTACAACTTCAAAAGACTTCCCACACCTGTCCATACTAAGTGCTGTGCCAACACATACAGCAGCATTAATGTGGATGAAGTTTGTGGTTGGAAGTCCAGGTCTCTTGATAGCATGATAAACACTTGAACTTGAAAACATGAACAGTTATGAAAATACGGTGTCAGAGCAGGGCTTTGTGACATTTATTGCAACTCACAAATCGGACGCTCTTCAAACGACATCACTTACTGTATCATGGGCACAGGAAATCAAACCTCTTACTAGGCCTTGCTGTCTGAACCCCCACCCTCTGACAACATCACTGCTATGCTTCACCCGCTCACCAAAGAATGCAAAACCTGACCTTGTAGTGTTTCCTTTCCAATTCTAGCTAAACTGTGCCAAAAGGAACACAAACGTTGCACATTTAGAGAGATTTGGATTTGTAATCCTCGTTATGATATTTTTACTTTTTGAAACCTTTTGTGACCTCCGAGGGAATCGACCCACTTAACCTGAAGTCAACTTCCTGATCCAGAACTTGTCACGTTTTCATGTTGCAATATGATTATTTATTGTGTGCAAACTTGACAGATCGGCAATGCAAAGGTGTGATTCTATTCTCTATAAATCTTCCACAATGTACCAGTTAAACTGATGCTACTTTGCACTGACATATTTCACTGACAGGTGTACAGTGTTATTATCTAGATTTATATGAATGAATGTGGCCATAAAAACACCTTTCAAAATGTTACGAAACTTCAGGTGTGTTTGCACGTGTCAAGCTGTAATCCAGGAGTCACGCACCGTTTTGTTTATCTAATAACTGACCGTTTTGAACCATCTGTAACTGCTATATATAGAAAGTACAGACTGATCTCATGAAGTGGCGTATGTATGACCTGCCAATTCGTATGCCATTATTGGCGTGTTATCAAGACGCATACTCGCTTTTTAGCGTGTTTATCAACGCCGTTTGGCCTCCATCGACTTACATTACCTTGCAATTGCGTGTGAATTGACGCCATAGCAAGTAGTATGAAAGGGCGAAAATCCGCATAGGGAGGTTGGTCGGGGTGGGGGATGGATAAAACACAGGACTTTCACCCAGGAGGGCGGGGATCGTGTCTAACGTGTGATGTTTCCTTTATGTCCCGCTTGTGAGGTTTCCTTTCCACGTTTGTTCTTTTCATAAACCCACCCCAGTTCTTCTTTTCCTAATCCCAACCGGTTCTTCTTTTCCTAAACCCAACCCGCGTGTGACATTTCCTAAACCCAACCGTAGCCTTGCAATAACGCGTAGCCTCGCGATAGCACCCCACGTGGCTTTAGAAAGTGGCGTGTATGTTTACGCTGTGACTTTGCAGACTGCCATACACTGTATACAGCGTAGACATACACACGGATAGCTCAAAATGCATACAGATAACACGCCACGTGGCTTTAGGAAAGCGGCTTGTATGCTTACGCAAAGTCATGACGTCATGTTGGAAAGTATCTAGTTTTACCGGTATAGGTGCCAAGAGCTGCCGTGGTGGTGTTGGTCTCCTCAAAGATTAAAGCTACAGGTAGTAGAAAAATAGAAAGTACCATTAAAAGAAGTGAGGTGTACCATGTACACTGTGTATAGGATACAAACAGATGTAGTTTGTTTTGGTCTGTATCAAGTACCTGATTTCTCCTAACTATGAAAGAAAGGGACATGAACAAAAAAAGAGGAATAAAGATGGTGATAATGCAAAAGTAGAAGTACAAGGCAGAAGGGGAGGAGAAGTAGAAATTATCAAAGTCATAGGATCAAACTCCCAACAAGGACCTTGACATTTAACCACCCAACCAGAATTACCTATTTAAACAAAATCTCTCAATGAAGCTACAATGAATAAACCCAGCAGCAGAACCCACATTTACCAAAGCTTTAATGTTTTCTTGCCACACACACACACACACACACACACACACACACACACACACACACACACACACACACACACACACACAAAACTGAGATTGCTCACATCCTGTGAAATCAGCACAGAACATTGGACATGATTCATGTGTTGGGTGAGCTTTCCTCTCTTTTATCTTCTTCTCCTTTTCTTCTCCCTCTTCTATCGGTCTCTACTAATCTATCATCATCATTCAGAAGGTCTTCCCCGATAGACCCCGGAAGACCCCAAACACTGACCTGGCCTCAGACCCCCCCTAACCTCAACCTTTTTCCGTGTGGGTTTTAAACATGTCAGTGTTTATCATACTCTGTTTGCAAATGCATTTAACTGCATACATAGGTATATTTACATACGCGTGTGTATATCTATAATAGTATATATTTAGTATTTGTGGTCACTGTGAAAGCCATCTGTATGTGTCTATATTTGCTATTATGAGCTATTAAGATTAAGTCAGGCACTTTATAGTGCAAATACAGACTAGCTGGAACAATAATAGGATTAATAAGAGAAATGTGCATGGTATAAACTCATTAAAGCAACAAGTTCTCTTAAAAATAGGTACGTATTAAAATACTTTAAAAATCAGCTTCCATTCATTTAAATTAACTAGTGCTCTAATGGTTAGAGTGCTGCCTGTCCAGTCCGTCCCACACTTTAACATTAGCTCTTGCCCTCTCTTCTCTCTCAGGCTGTTCAGGCCATTCATACAACATGGAACATTAAATAATTAATTTCATATTTTTAAATGGCATCTTTTTACACAAATGGTTCATGTGGTCAGCCACACTTTGGTCACACATACAAGTTGCAAGTTCAATTCAAGTTTTTTTTAGAAAGTGTTCAGTGTTTAAATGCCCTGAGAGGACACAAACACAACACACATATGTTGCATGGGTGCATAGATATATAGAAATGCCTTAATAATTTATTTTTTACAATAGAGTCGAACCAATGCTGAACTTGGGCTACACAGATATCAATATTTAAAAACCTGGTGACAATATATTGGCCAATATTAATTTTTTACATGTGCACATGACATACACAGACATTTTAATGAGGGTATATTAACTTTTTTATTTATTATGACTAAGATGTACTACTCTGTACATTTTATAGTGGAAAAATAACATTGGAGTGTCATTTCTTTTTAGAGAAAGAAATGTTTTTGGCATTTCCGCTTTTAGACAGTGAGAGAGACAGACAGGAAAGGCAGGAAAGAGGCAAATTCATTTTCTGAAACTTTAATGCCAATAAAGCCCTTGAAATTGAAATTTAGAGGGGATGGCGTGCAACAAAGGGGCCTAAACCCTCATGTTGCTACAGCTGATGCTAATGGACCTGACCTTTACACTCCGAGAGAGTTCTTTTGCTTCTGAACTGGTTTTGTATGACATACTGTTCAGCCATATACACCTCTGTGTGGTCAATACGATAGAAGAAATAAACTTTACTCAGCAGTAAACACTGCTGACAGAAGTCTCTGTCTATCTCTCTCTAAAACTTGGTGAGAAGGACTTGCCAATACTTGCTTCACATTCATAAATCTAGTTTCTTCTATGTTTGAACACGAAGCACAAGAGGAGTTGGAGTTAATCTGGGAGTTTAAAGAAGAGACTGCTTGATGAATGGAGGCCATGATTGTTTGTGGCCTCTATTTAGAGAGCACACTCAAATACACAGAGTTTACTGGGGTGAAAGTAATTTGAATATGATCCAGAGGCCTTTATGTGTAGAGAAGAGAAGAGAAGGGGTCTAGTGAGGAGACTGGTGAAGGTAAATAAAAACGGCAGAGCTAAAATATGAATCATGCGCTGCTGCTGCTGTAACACCTCCAGCCCACGAGACTGCTATTTATAGACAGAGAGAGAGAGTGAAAGAGAGAAAAGGAAGAGAGAGGCCAGAGAAAAATGATACCACAGAGGAAGACAAGTTCAGAGACAAACAGCATAACAGAGTAGACAGCAAAAAAAGAAATGAAAGACAGAAAAAAAAAACAAGAGACAAAATAGGACAGGAGAGAGAAGCGAGTGACTGAAGAGTTGGACGAAGAGAATAAAGAGATGGACGAATGATTGTGCACCAGACTGAGAAAATACCAGGGTCGAACTGCGGTCAGCTGGAGGTTGGATGGAATGATAAACCAAAATTAAGAGAGAGAAAAAAAATGTGGAGGAGCACAAGAAATACAAGTAAATAGGATAGGTGATGGGAAACGTTTAGTTTGTTTCAGAGAACTGCATGTAATTCCTCGCTCAGAAAGGTGCACTGTATGTACCTGTCTGAGGGTTGAGTCAGAGGAAAAAGGCCGTGTGCGCACATGAGAAAACATGTTTAAATGGACCTGAGAACCTGTCTGATTAAATGGAATTTGTAAAGGATTAAATGAAATGTCAATTTAAGACTAAAGTACTTGTTCTATACGACCCCTATTAACATATTTTATAATCTTGTATTGTAGGGTGATTTTTCACAGAAAAGCAGGGGGCAAAACATTATTCTCATTCACAATTAATCTGCAGAAAGTACTGAAAAAACTTCTTATCTGCTCATTTTAAAACTCCTTAATATCGTCATCAGCCTCAAAAATCCAGTTTCTGTCGGGGCGGTAAACTAAATTCATTCAATAGTTAAGGATATATGAACAAACACAATGGGATAAGTTATCCACGCATGCACACCTCACATTCATGAACACACACCCACAAAAACGTTTTTACACACCCATTCATACACAAATGCCGCATCCGTCTTTTGAAGTAGCACACACTTTACAGTTGGCACCCTAATAACAAACAAAGCTGAGCTAAAGTTTGCCAAACCCCCTTAACCAAGGCAGGTGTGCATGTGTGTGTGCATACTGTTTATTCATATTATTTAAAAGATGGGCTAAAAGACTGTTTCAGCTATCATTCATTTAGTTAAGTTAACTCTTGCTTGCAGGACCTGTTTGGGTTGATGAGAAAAAACACCCTAAATAAAAAAGACATATTTATGAGCAAGACAAGAGCCATAAATAGCTTTATAAAACAAGAGACGGGAGTCTTTGTCAAAAATACATCTACATTAAGTGTCAGACACACCTGTAACTTCTAGTAAAAAAGAAAACCTCAGAGCAGAGATGACTTTGGCAGATAGAAATATCAACAGACATGTAGAGACAGAGTTTGGTGACAACAGAATTTGTGGTCGTACTGTCTGGCTTGGGTTATGGCCATTCCCATGGAGAACTGTTACGTGCTCATTCCCACATACAAACACATACAGCTATTGCTCAATATTTAACCAAACCACGCAGGTGAATTTCTCAGTAATCTATGGTGAAAGAGAGATACGCCTGGTGTGGGATGTGGCAGTTTTTTCCATAATTGCAACAGTGTTACAGATGTTGAAAAATATGAATGTTACAGTATAGTGTTAAAACTACTAGTATAAGTTACTAGCATCAGAAGATGAAGTTCCATTGCAGTTTTTAGTAGATTTCTACCTTTCCCTCTCTCTTTCTTCCCTCTCTCCATTCCCCTTCGTTGCCCCATTTCCACCCATCTTACTTTGTCTCATCCTTCCCCGTGCCTGCTTCAAGCTACTGAGCTGAAACAGAGCTAATGTTTGAGCTAATTAAGGACATTCCCCACCACTGCAGTCAGAGTAGATTTGCTGTTTCATCAAAAAGGAAGCCTTCTAAAGAGTTTAGAGTTAAATCCTCCCTAAAATGTGCTGGAAGATACTTACCGTAATGCCAACGGTTCTTAGCCTTTTCGGCTCACAACCCACCCCAAAACAAAGCCAGGCTCTGTTGCAAGCATTTTTACACAGGATAATAAAATTAAATGCCAAATGGTGTTTTCATGCTGGCATACAAGAGTGTTGATTTACACATTTGACTATGTGCTATCAACAACATACAGTACTTTACAATGCTTACAAATGTCATATTTTCTATAATGCTTATGAGCACAAACACAGACTAGTAGCATGTAGCTGGAAGAGCAGCATGTGTCTACAGTATCTGCTCCAATGGAATAATATCCTCACAAGGCCAAGGAAATATATCTGGAGGAGTCTCTTTACTGTTACTTTTAACAGAGTCAATTATGGCAAATTAAATATTTGAAGGGTTAACTATGGTCAAAGCCTGTGTCAATCAATCTGTTGGAAGGAAACAGAGCAGTGTAAAAGTATACCAGAGCTATGTAAATGGGTACACAGGTAGCAGACAGCTGGTGGCTCACCACAATATCTGATACATGCTTCTTAACATACAGAAATAGCGCTGTGTGCACTAGTAGTGACCACAATATGTGGATGTGCTGTAGACTGTGGTGTGGTTCAGTACCACCTGCAACTAACACTGCAGTAGATGCAGTATAAAGATAGAGATAAAGGCTTGTGAGGCCTTATAATTAACAGAATTCAAGATACGATATTTAAAAAACAGAAGCTGTTCTTGGTCAGCATCCAAAGACACATCAACACCCTAACCTGTTCTTCTGCAAACAAAGCCACATGGCCAACCCCACATCAAACACACAAACAGTGCACACAGAGAGGCATAACGTACAGGTATAATGACACCAGAATCTCTTCAGTATGTGGGTTTGTAGAGTAATCATTGTATATTACCTCACATGCCCTGCTGAACTAAACTGGTAAATTGTAACATACAAATTCAACCTAACATTTGAAATAATGTCTCTCTAAGAGGATACTAAACTGTAGCACTGCCATGGATGGCTGTGTAAGCTGTAGAGTACTCTTGTGCAAAAGCCCCAGGGCTGTGGAGCATCTGGATATTGAATATACAATGGAGCAGACAATGCCTAAAGTACACAGGTTGAATGGGACTACCATCAGACCACAGGGGATCCACAGTCCATTACCTTGTAAAGCTCCCCATTAGCTTTCTGTCTCACTCTCCCTGTCTGCGTCACCCTCCCTTACTCTCCCTCTGTCTGTCTCTCTCTCACTTTGTCTGCATCTCTTCTTTTATCTCCCCCTCTCTCTGTCTGTCTGCATTTATCTCTGTGAATATCACTTTTCTGGGTTGTTTTTCATCATCCCTTTTGGTCTCTGAATTGCCTGGCTTTCTCTGTCTCTGCCTTCATCTCTCTCGTGTGTAGGTTTTGCACCTGACTTATCTTTCCGTACTGTGTTCATTGATATTTTGCTACAGTTTACACCTGATATATATATTTATTTGTTTGTATTTGTCTCGGTTTCTATTTGTCTCTCTGCCTTTGTTATTGGCCATCAAGGGCTTTTTTTGGTCTCATTTGTAACTAAATTTTGGTTACTTCTCAGGCTGCGTATTTCCCTAGTAACTTCCCTAACTAGTAACTCATAATAGAGGTCAACATTTATAGATTAATTTCTACACTGAACACAGATTTAATTGACACTCAAACTAGCACCACAAACTGAGACAAAAATCAAAAAACACATTTCACATACAAAATCTGATAATGAATATGACGATACTACGTTGGGCTCTGCGAAAATTGTGATGATATATTGCACTATTTTCTGACCTTTTATCGAAAAAGTAATTAATCAATTCATTGGAAAAATAACCAAGAAGGTTAACTGATGAAAAGAAAGTTAGACGCTGTTTACACGTACATGGTTATTTTTACAAACGGAGACATTTTCCTTCATTGTACCCTTCGTTTACACCCAAACGGAGAATTTGCCTCTGAAACCGAGTCTTTCTAAAAACTCCGGCCAGAGTGGAGATTTTTGAAATCTTTGTTTGCACGTTTGCATGTAAACTGAGACAAACGGAGGTTTAGGCAGCCGAGAGAGAGAAAGAGGAAGTGATTCGTTGCTGTTGCTTTTTTGGGGATTCTGATTGGCTAACGTGGGCTTGAGCTTCTCGTTACACTGCCACCTACAGGTCTGGCATGCTCTTGACTGCATTGACGTCATATATACACGGGTACGTGTAAACGAACACTTTTCTGAAAACTGACAGCTGTGCACAACGTTTATTTTTGAAAACGGAGAGGTTGAAATGTCCGTTTATGAAAACAGCCGGCCACGTGTAAACGTAGCATTAGTCAGTCCCTCCAGAAAAACGTGATTATACAATCGCATAATTCAATGCATAATCAGCCAAAGGCTGCATATTTATGTGGGGGCCGCATTTTTTTCAAATGCGCCGCATTAATTTCCGACTTCCGTGCAAAATATGCATGATTACTTAATCCCCGCATTTTCGTTGCAAAAAAGTCACATATCTTAGCAGAAAGTTGAAAAATGTTGCGTTTACTTCACACAAGAGTAGCCATTTTCTCATGCTGCCATGGGAACGTTATGAAGTGACGTAATTAAGCGACGTGAACATCATCGAAAAGAGGGTGTTGGGGGAAAATCACTGTTTTTCTTTTTCATTAAAAAGAAGTTTTTGCAAGTTCGCGCAATTTTTGCAAGTTCCCGCAATTTCATCGCATAAAATTGCATAAATATCCCGCATATTCCATGGCATTTTTTAAGAAAACGTGCCGCATAATCATGGATTTTTGCCCGCAACAATCACAAAAAAACTAATTTTTCTGGAAGGACTGATTAGTTGCATTAAAGTAGCAGCCCTAATATGTTACTCTACGTACACACACAACCACACACGTTTAGTGTACCTGCATGACTATATTTACTGCATGTAACTCTATTAGCTTTTATATGCACACACACAAACACACTCAGCACTACAGAAAGAGATATTTCCAATCAAATATTGATGGAGTGAGAGGAGGCTTTCAAATAAGGCCAAAGACAGACAGACAGACACACACACACACAGAGTCCTGCATACAGGTCAGACACAAGAGCAGCATTAACTCTCTGCTATATCTTTACATGTCTCTTTATTTTTTTATCTCACATCTTTCTTTCTTGCTCTCTCTTTCTCCATCTTTCCATTTCTTCCATCAGTGTCTCTCTTTCTCGCTCAGCGACGTTTCTTCTCAGTGTAACTAAGGCCAAGTAAACAACAGGATGATAGAGGTGAGCTGTTTATCACCCATAAAACAATGAACAGACAACGCACACCCATTCACACACACAAAGGAAGGACAACAGTAAACAAACAGTCCTGACCTCTCGGTCAACCTTGCTTTGTTATAATTTGGGTTTGTGTCAGGAAAGACGGGTGGGACTCTGTTTTGCTTGTGTGTGCGTTATAGCTTTAATAGAAAAAATATAAATGTTTTGTGAGATATTGTAGCCATAACAACTCATTACCACTTGAATGGACGTGGACGACCTTAGGAACAAGTTATGTCAATAAAATCTAATGTGTTTCATTCTTAACAGTATTCCACATATATAGTAAGATAGCTGCAATTTTACGCCAACATTTTACACCATTATAATAACCTATTGACATTTTGTCCCTCGTCCAAACTGGCTGAAATCATTCAAGCCTTAGCCCAACAAAGGCCCGACAGCTAACAAATAATCTGCTCAAACCCCAACCAAACTAATAATTTAATATAAAAAACTTGTTTTCTGTAGATCTGTACACTCCGGCTCAGTCCAAAATAATCAATGTAAAGATACCTTTACCGTAACTTCTGGAATATTTGTAATGACATATGGTATACTGTATACTTTCTTTAACAAAATGTTGCTTATAACTTTTGGAATATACTGTACATGATTTTCTTTTTAATATATGATGGTTTGTGGTGTTGTATACAATGCCAATGAGAGTTTGGGTGTAGGCTATATTAAAGGTCCCATGACATGGTGCTCTTTGGATGCTTTTATATAGGCCTTAGTGGTCCCCTAATACTGTATCTGAAGTCTCTTTCCCAAAATGCAGCCTTGGTGCAGAATTACAACCACAGTCCCACAATGAGCTTTCCTTAGTATGTGCCATTTCTGTGTCTGTAGCAATTGAGGAGGAGAGAGAAGGGGGCAAGGTGGAGGGTGTGGGTGTGGCCTTGACCAACTGCCACTTTGCTCGTTTGAAAGCCATGATGTCTCTTTCTCATGGGTGGGCCAAATTCTCTGGGCGGACAAAGCAGAGAAAGGGGAGGTAACCTTGCTCCTTATGACCTCATAAGGAGCAGATTCCAGATCAGCCCATCTGAGCTTTCATTTTCTCAAAGGCAGAGCAGGATACCCAGGGATCGGTTTACACCTATCACCATTTCTAGCCACTGGGGGACCATAGGCAGGTTGGGGGAATGCACATTCATGTTATAAAACCTCAAAGTGAAATTTTCATGCCATGGGACCTTTAAGTGGTGCTCCAAACCTGATGCTAATCAGTCCATAATTGATGGATAATAGAATGGATAACAGGCATTTTTCACAGACGACATGTTGACTTAGGATCCTGAAACTTTTTAAGCAGCTAAATATTTGCACCTGCTTTTCCTACTGTGACATATTAAAATGTATCGTCTACCTATTGTCCACATTACTTAAAAGGTCCCATGACATGGTGCTCTTTGGATGCTTTTCTATAGACCTTAGTGGTCCCCTAATACTGTATCTGAAGTCTCTTTCCCGAAATTCAGCCTTGGTGCAGAATGACAGCCACTAGAGCCAGTCCCACAATGAGCTGTCCTTAGTATGTGCCATTTCTGTGCCTGTAGCTATTGAGGAGGAGAGAGGGAGGGGCAAGGTGGAGGGTGGGGGTGTGGCCTTGACTAACTGCCACTTTGCTCATTTGAATTTGCATGATGCCTCTCTGTCATGGGTTGGCCAAATTCTCTGGGCGGGCAAAGCGGAGAAAGGGGAGGTAACCTTGCTTGTTATGACCTCATAACAAGCAAGATTCCAGAACGGCTCATCTGAGCTTTCATTTTCTCAAAGGCAGAGCAGGATACCCAGGGCTCGGTTTACACCTATCACCATTTCAAGCCAATTGGGGACCATAGGCTGGCTGGGGGAACGCATATTAATGTTAAAAAACCTCATAAAGTGACATTTTCATGCCATGGGACCTTTAAACTTCTACTCAAAACAAAGACATCATGTTGGTTTTTAGTACAGTAACAAAAGCAGTTAATTATTTACATTTTATGAGACCTTTTATTCAAAAAGTCTTTTGCAAAGCACCCCTATACTGTAAGCAGAGCCGGACCAGCCACTAAGCAACCTTTGCAATTGCAAAGGGCCCCGTGGCCAGCAGAGGGCCCCCTAGAGTCACTGCTAGCTAGTTGGCGTTCTAAATCATCCCGCTGCTCTGCGATCGCTGTCTGCCCCGTCATGACATATACTGTTGGAAAGCTCTCTCTCTCCTCTACAATGCTGTCAGATCCAAATATGGTCATTTCCTTTTCATCAGCAACCAATCGTGAAAGTAAAAAGGGGGGATTTAACTCAAAATGTGCAATCTCATTGGCTGATGCCAATTTCTGACAACGTGATTCGTTCAGAATCGTCACGTGACGTGCTCTGACATTTCCGCGGTAGTTCAGAATGTCGAAAAAAGTGCGTTGAAAACGATCGAAAATCAACTCCGAGAAGACGAAAACAGTTGTTCTCAGCAAGAAGACACCGGGGATTACAAACTAAGACAGCAGATGTTTAAACGGTCGTTCAGACAGCGCAGGTAATCAGACCCTCTCTCTCTCAAAGCAGTTTACAGAAAGTCATATAGCCTACATGTCATATGTGTCACATATATACTACACTGTACTGATCGCGATACAACACACTATATTACAAAACAATTACATTACACAACAGTTAAAATTGTTGTATAATATAATTACTATATAATAGGCTACTAAACAAATCTGTAATTTTGGGATCCTAAAGTGGTTGTGAGTCCCTCAGGCTGTGGCAGACAGATACACATTTAGCTGTCAGTAGAGCTGCTGTCCCCTCTCCTAGGAGAACTTCTGGCTTCTTTTCTGGTGTTAACTTTGGGAAGTTTTATTTTTTTGGCTATTTTTCCAAGGTGTAATTCTCTTAGTGAAGATAGTTTTTCCCAGTGGAGGAGGAAATGCATCTCTGTCTGACCTAGTTGGTGGTCAAATAACAATTTAGTCTACTTTGTTTGCTTTCTCCAATGTTCTAAATATTGGTCTTTTGAATGATTCATAATTAGTTTAGTTCTGTTGTGTTGTTATGAACCAGTGCTGATGGGAGCCTGGTTAGTTAGCTTCACCATCGGCTGACTGAGGGGACTGTTTTGTGGGGAAAGTAAGCTTGAGGCAGCAGCAAGTATGGCCATCTCCACCTTCAATGAAGGTGCCTCTGCCATGCTGTCCGTTATGGAGTTGTGGCTTCAGAGCACAGTAGTGATGGTCAATTCAATGAGAGAAACTGCAATACACAGGATCTCGAAAGCTGAGGCTGTCACAACTGCCAGTTATATATTATTATTGTTACTATTGATCTTGTTTGTGGTGTTTTAGATGTTTTGTTTATTTGAAAAGTTCTAACATTTGAATGTTCTATTATTTTATATAATATTTTATTTAAATGTTATTCTATTTGCTCCATTTAATTAAAATGATATATGCTTGTGCCTCTTAAACTGTTGTCAATTAAAAATGTATATTTGGTCAGTGAAAATATTTTTTACTTTCAGTATTTTTATTCAGCAAGTTCATCAATGTGTGTTCAGTCTTGCACTGCCACTCAGCTCAGTGGTATCATAATGTTTTCTGTTAGACATCAAACATAGATATAATAATAATAATAATAATAATAATAATAATAATAATAATAATAATAATAATTATCATAATTATAATAATAATAAGTATCGTATAGTTATTAGGTAGTCATTGCTTTTCTTTAGGCCTTACTTAAAATGGTCAAAGGGGCCTCCAACCAAATTTTGCATAGGGCCCCCAAAGGTCTAGGGCCGGCTCTGACTGGAAGAAGCGATCTGGCTCGTTATCACATTAACATACTAAGTGAAAACACCTGTGTGTGCCCCATTGTTGTATGGGGGCTTTTAACTAAATGTAACCATTATCTGGGCCCCTGGTAAGCTCACCTGGTAGAGCGGGCGCCCATATATAGAGGTTTAGAATATATAGAGGTTTACTCGTCGACGCAGTGGCCGCAGGTTCGACATTCCCCTTCTTTCGCCCCTTTCAAGTCTAAGCTGTCCTATCCAAATAAAGGCCTAAAAATGGGGGTTAAACCAAGGCAACTATCAATTATGAACATCTGGTAGAGCTACTTTCTGATTTAAAGAATAGGTTTGGACGTTCTACCTTTATTTTACTTTATCACTTCTAAAGCAATCCTCCTTTTACTCCATTGCAACAGTCTAAGCCAATTTAAATGAACATTTTTAAAAGTTACCAACTTTTTGTACAAAATTCTTCTTTTTGTTCACAGGTACTACTGTTTATTCATTACTGCACTCTAGTCTACTGGTTGGTGGATTATAAATACAGGGAATTTACCATAAAAGGACACTTAAACAGGACATACCATCTGCTGCACAAATCTAACATTTGACCCCAAGATTTTGAGATAAAATTACTAGGCAATATTCCCAGATCCCGTCTTAGCTCATCACATAAACTAATTTCTCAGATAAATGCAACACCACTGCTGGGGGAACATAAAACCTCAGCTGAGTCCAGCAAACACTTCCTGCATCCAGAATCTCATCATCTAAGTGAACTTGGCGACTTCAACCTCAAACCACCCAGCTTATGGAGGACCACTGTGGACAGACCTTATGACATAAGACAACTACTGCATAAAATACAGGCAGGATTTACCGCCTTCATCAGTGACAGCGATTGACGGGATGGGACATTAACTACAACATTTTCTTACTGTAAAGATTTAAAGTTTTTCAGTGTTTTTTGCAGCACGTGGCAATTTAAAAGCAAAGCTGTCTACACTTTCTCATAATTTCATAGTTTATCACATATTAAATTAAATTCAAGCTGCATTGAACATTACATACCATCCATGTGACCATGCTCTGTGGTGATTACATCATGCAGACTGTGGTTTATGAGGGATTGACTCCTAATCTGGTGGGGAGAACTTCCTACCTCACTGACCACAGTGCGTGGGATTGTGTGTGTGTGTGTGTGTGTGTGTGTGTGTGTGTGTGTGTGTGTCCTGTTCCAATTGACTCGACATTGTGTCAGCCAGACTCTCTCTCCACTAACTCACCATGAATGTGACCATTAATATTAGAAACTCTGGCTAAACCATCTCTCCAACAATGTGGCATTAATGGAACGCAACACATGCAGAGAAGAATCATTTTACCCCTAAAAGCAGGCCAATCGGACTGTGATGCAGCCTACAAATTAACATCTTGAGCAAAGTGTCGAGGGTATGAATGCCTAATCCATTAGTCGATTGACAGAAAATTCATCGGCAGGTCTATTTTTTTAATCGATTACATGTTTTGGTAATGTTTCAAGCAAAATTGCTAAACATACGCTGGTTCAAGGTTCAAGACACAAATGTAAGGATTTAATACTTTGTGACATATATGTCAATGATGATAAAATAAAACAAGCAATTTGAATAATTTGCAAGCGCTGTGGGAATTTTGCACTACGTTCTATAGTCAAAAGCATTAATCAATTGATGAAAACCATTGTTCATTGCAGCGCTACAATCCCCTACATCACTGCTCATACATATACTACTATCGTCACCAAATCATGCCTAATACAGCTCAATAAAGGAGCAAGTTGGAAACCTTTTAAGCCAACAGTTTAATACTAAAAACATTCGTTTCAGGGGGATCATTCCTTTAATTAAACATCAAAACATTATGCTTATAGCCCCTAAAAGATTTACTACACTATCAGAACTCATGGGGAATATTTCAGATTTTGGTGAGACTGAAACAAGTAAATATTTTACTTAAGGCAGATTAAAGCCTTGAATCCTTTACTGAGTGATGTTTTCTGAAGTTTGTTGTAACAGCTGCATTTCTCCAACCTTCGCTTCTAAGCTTAAAATCATCTATTTTTTTGGGTGAGTAGAAAGTAGATCCTCCATATACAGGCACAACAGACAATGACACACATATATCCACTTTGACACATGCAGCCACACACAGTCTCCACTCATTCTGCTCTAGTTATGGCTCAGCGGATGACACTCTGCTGCCATTTATAGAACAGAAGAAAAAAAAATGCTCCGTCTCTGTGTCTCTCTCCTCTTTTCCCCCCCAAAGGCTTTAGTTAAGGTCATGAAGAGAGGGGAGAGAGAGAGAGAAACCAGAGAGTGAGAGAGGAAGCAGGAGACAGAGAGAGACACAAAATGGGAGGGAGATAAAGCGACAAACAGACACACAGACATGCACAGTTGCTCACAGACCGAGCACATCAACGTGACACTTTGTTCTGTCTCGCTGTTCTTCTTTAGTTCCATTTTTAGACGTTGATGAACCTGTTAAACCCACAACCATTTTTGTTGGTTTTTAACTAGAACTCTCTTAATATAGGCATGTCATATATCAAAGACAAATGAGAGCAATTAAAATCAGTCCTGCCTGTCCATCTAACTTTCGGACTGTGTGTTGGTGGGTGTTGTACTTTCCTGCATTTCGGTTGGTTGTAATGACAGAAACGCCGTGATTTTACAGTAATAGTAATTATGTTGCATTCTAGCTAGTTCAATTAAAGCTTCTTTTTTTTTTAAAACACTAGTTGTGATCGGTCTCTCTAGGAAAAACAAATATCCAGCCTACAAGACATCAGCTGGGTACCTAACATTCGCAGCACTAGACGCTGGGCTGCAACAAACAATTATTTTCATTGTCGGTTAATCTGTTGATTATTTTCTTGATTAATCAATTAGGTGTTTAATCTATAAAATATCAGAAAATTATGTAGATTACTGTTTTCCAAAGCCCAAGATGATTTCCTCAAATGTCTTGTTTTGTCCAGAACTTAAAGATATTCAGTTGTGATTCAGTGTGATAGAGAAATGATACTAGAAAATATTCACATTTAAAAAGCTGGAATCACTTTTTTTTTTTATTAAAAATGACTCCAAAACAGATTATCAAAACAGTTAGTAATTAATCGAGTAATCTTTGCAGCTCTAATAGACCCCATGGTTGAACAGAGATAAACATAGGTACCTATAGACATTTAAACTTTGTCCAGAGAAAATCAGAGCACAAAAATCAAAGCAACATCATCATCATCATCAGATAAAAGGCATGAAATGTAAATCCAACACACACACACACACACACACACACACACACACACACACACACACACACACACACACACACACACACACACACACACACACACACACACACACACACACACACACACACACACACACACACACACACACACACACACACACACACACACACACACACACACACACACACACACACACACACACACACACACACACAAAAAAAAAAAAAAAACCCAAGGAATGACATCTTATCATTGGAATGTGGAGTATCTGGGAGGGATACAATGAAACCAGAGAGCTGCCCCCTCCCCAAACACACATACTCTAAGGTGAACACAAAGAAACAGGAGCTCACTCGCAATTGCACTCATACATTCTATAGACACACAGACACACACACAGACACAGAGTCTGCAGAGTCGGTGCACAGACAAAAGCAAGGGAAGACTAAACACACACATAAAGAAAATACACATAAACAAGCACACAGTGTTGTGAAGTAAACTAAATGTGCAGCCCAGGTCACTTTACGCTGATGCAGATGACCAGCAGTTTTGCGGCGAGATCCATTTTAGATTGTGGTCACACACCAATAGCCCTTCCATACTGTACAGGAGGCGCACTGGTCTATTGCATTCAACCCTGCTGTCACTGGTTGGTCTGTTGTCATCAGATTTACTAGTCTGCATAACTATAGATCCTTTCTCATGCGGTTGTTTACTAGTCATGAGTCAGCTTAATGTAATGTGATTAGCATTTAATCAAATTCCCAAATAGAACCGTCTGTAACACAGCAGTGCAGCATCCAACCCATGCTCAACTAGGTCAGGAGGAGGGTCATGAAGCCAGGCAAAATAACGTGTGCTGCTAAAGAAACTTCAGGAAGAGCAACAGAGGAGAGATCCCTCAATCGGGGCTTTCTGCAGTTTCGTTCAGTTTATGTGTAAAAATGTGTAATTTCCCTTTATTCCAGTAGTTACAGATAATGCCCTATCATTAAAATGTGTAATTTCCCTTTATTCCAGTAGTTACAGATAATGCCCTATCATGCAACGTGGCTCTGTTCAATTTCAAACAGAGCCACGTTTAACTTGTCTGGGGGAACTGGGTAGACTGATGTCATTTAATATGAGAGGCACTGACTTGCCTGACACATAATATAAAAAATTTAAAATAGTAACATTTTCAGGGTATGATATGGTTTGCTTGCTGCATTCAATGTAGTTTCAGTCTGTCTGAGGAAGTAGAAGCTTGTAAGCTTGTACATCTGATCCCAGATTTGTCATTTCTGGCTCAAAACAACGTGACACAATCCCCTGCCTCTGATCCGCAGATGTCGGCCAATCATGGCTCAGAACTTCCAGGAAGTGATTATTCTCACAATGTCAGTATTGTTTTGTAGTTTCCTGGCAAAAAAAAAAGGTAAAAAGTAGAAAACAATAACCCTCTTTTTGCTAATCAGACACACACTTGCATTTAGTCAGGCTACTGTCTGTGTGTGTGTGGTGTTTTTGTGTGTGTGTGTGTGTGTGTGTGTGTGTGTGTGTGTGTGTGTGTGTGTGTGTGTGTGTGTGTGTGTGTGTGTGTGTGTGTATCTGGGTTGCAGTCAGTTATATCCAAATTACAACAGATATTCAGGGATTCCTTGTGGAAAATGCTGAACATAATGTAGTAAAAAGGTATCCAGCAGTGTTGTGGGTTCAAATGCAGCTCCTGTATTTCTACACACACAATATTTAACGTCTCTGCGGTTCTCTCTCCCAGCAATGTAGAATCAAGCAGATCAGAGATACATTGATAATAATCTTCAAAGTGGAGATTAAAAAAAGATCAATGATGGAGTGAATGAGTAAGCAGCAGTGAAGGAGGAATCAGACAAAATAACTCACTCCCCCATTTAATGTGTGAAATTCAAGGAGGGAAGAAGATTGATGTCAGGGCAAGAGGTAGGGATTAAGATGGAGAGAGAAACCGATGAGAGAAGGGAAATAATGAGAAGAGCAGGAATAGATGGGGGAGACAAAAAGAGGGAGGAGTGAATCTGATTGGAAAGAGCAAAGCTGAGGCGGGAAGAAGAAAGCGAGACATCGTGAGAGAGAATAGAAAAACAGAGAGGGAGCGTTAAGCTATGTCATCATGTCTCACTGTGCAAGTCATCTAACATCTGCCTGATGCATTCAATGCCGCCGCCACACACACACACACTTTTACATGAGTCAGACACATACCCTGTTTCCAATTAAGCTAAACTATAATTATCATATATTACACTAATATTCTTATCAACATAACATTCTAATCAACATACACACACATACTGAAATATTCAATGTGACGAAAACCCAGACACACAGCCTTAGCAGACTCTAAAGCATCTTTATTTAAGAAGGTGCCAAAACCCTTCAGCATCTTCAGCTCTCTTACTTGAAGACACACACACACACACACACACACACACACACACACACACACACACACACACACACACACACACACACACACACACACAAAATTGCACTTCCTTCTTGTTTTTTCTTAATAAACACAAAGAGTCAGAGGAAGAAAGGTCCAAAAAAAAATCCCTCTAAGACCGCACACACACACACTGTCACACATAACTAAAATGTTAGCACACATATCCAAGGCCTGACAGCTATCAAGTGAGATTCATGGGTGTGTGATAAAATGCTTCAATCCTGTGGGTGGAAGGTCTAGACTACATGCAGTATTTTTAACTATATTTGAATGGCTCCGCACACTGTATGCTACTTCTTAACATCATTTGTTTAATCACACCTATTACACTTACTATTTAAAGGTCTAACCACTAATAACAAAACCTGAAACAGCACTCAGGCTATGTGACACTTTAGCTTTCCACTGATATCAATACTATTTTTATTTTACCTTTATTTAATCAGGGAAGGTTCACTAAAAGGAAACCTCTCTTTTGCAGGAGCGCCCTGATCACATTCACACAGTTACACATTCATACCTGGAAGCTGCCCGGTACAACCTCAGTCTGATCTGCTGGCCACTGAGCAGCTCCAGTGGAGTGGTTGGGGTTAAGGGCCTTGCTCAAGGGCACCTCAGTGGTAATGAGGGAGGGACAAGCACTACTCTTTCACTTTCCCCACCCAGATTTTATCCTGTCGGTCTGGGGATTGAACCAACACAAGTTGGCTTCTTTAACCTTTAGGCTATCACTGCCAAAATGAAATTCTTAAAAGGCATGGTGGCCTGACCTTACTGTTTAACATTAGGGGAAACACACACACACACACACACACACACACACACACACACACACACACACACACACACACACACACACACACACACACACACACACACACACACACACACACACACACACACACACACACACACACACACACACACACACACAGTTTGCATATAAGGAAGTGTCAGCTTCTCTCCCTTCCTTTGTAGCTCACAGCTGGTTACTGACACATGACAGAGAGACAGAGGGAGTCAGGCAGAGCGTGAGTTCGAACTGTGGCGGGACAGAGACAAAGCAAGACTGAGTTCTATAGTGAGAGAATGAGCAATTAAATGAATGAAAAAGAGACCCTTTTCTTATTCTCTGTCACCTCCTGATTATCCAACATCAGAGCTGAACACTTGGCGACCTCAGCCCACGACACTATTTCTTTTATCACTCATAAATCCAACTGGCTGGGCTTACGTGCCTTTACACATCTGAACTACACATCTTGCGGTGTGTGTTTATGCATGCGGTGTGTCAGGACTTGATCTGTTAGAATACTGTGTTTGTAAAACGTTCAGCTATTGAAAGGTTACTGCACTCTCACTTTGACACTAAACTGCTAAAAATGCTTTGAAATACCCATCATTCCTACGGTTTACTGACAGAAAAACTTGTTTGGCCATGGTGACTGATAGAATTCTAAGTTGAGATACGTTTTACAGCTGGATTTATTAGAGAAGAATAGCAGCTTTATGAGTGAGGTTATCACAATGATTGATAGCCTATCTGCACAGACCTACAAGCCATTTACAGACAAATGTCTCGATGCTGGTGGTGATTTTCAATCCTGACTACAGAAGAAAAAGTGGTAATTCCAGCGCTAAACTACTCAGTCCATAAAACCATCTCTATGTCCATCACATTAAAAACACAGGAAATATCCTGCAAGTTAAAGCAAAAAAAATATTTTCACTTTACATTCTCTATTTTTAAACAGTTGAGCTCATCTGCAGCAAGGCTCAGAAAATGAATAAGTTAACAATCCCCAAAGCTAGGTGCAGTATGTACACACACACACACTACAGGTCAATCAGGACCAGGGCAAACAGACTCACAGACCCCACACACACACACACACACACACACACACACACACACACACACACACACACACACACACAATAATCAGTACTTTTAGTGTGTATATTTCTTTCTAATTCTGTGTGTATATACATTTTGTGTGTATATTTCTTTCTAAATTGTTGTTTTACTATTTATTTCTTATCTTTTAGATTTACATTTATAATACTGGGTGAACTGCTGCTAAAAATGTTGTTGTTCATTTGCACAATGACAATAAATCTTCTGATTCTGATAAGATGCACATAGGAATTAGCTGAACTGCTAATAAGAAAAAGGAACTGAGTAAGTTATTTGTAGCCAGCATTTAAAACATTTACGAGAAAATGTTTCAACTGCAAACATAGTTTTCATTCCTTATGTCAGTGTGTGTTTTTGGGGGTGGCTAATACTACTTTGTAGCAACTTCAGAATCAATCAGCAGTGAGAACCATCTTCTGCTGAAGGCTTGACACAGCTGCAGTGTGCTGTTTTGTCAGGGAAATCTGAACCTCTGGAAAATCTAACCGTTTCACCTCAGCTCTGCTACCCTGGAGTAATCTGGGGATATTTATCTTTTAGTAAAATACAATGTGCTGCTTTTACCCTATTTTATACATGTGTCTTTGAATATATAATCTCCAACTCAACATATCTAGATGCAAAACTGGGCAGCGGGGTGGTTTATGCCTATAATATGTCAATTTTTTTTTTCAATGTATGATAAAAATAGATACGTGTTTGTTAAAGCGAAGCCTCATAATATGCCTTTGTAATTTGAGATATTGTGCAACAGAGATTCCATTGTTTAGTGA
This sequence comes from Perca fluviatilis, assembly GCF_010015445.1. Lineage (NCBI taxonomy): Eukaryota > Metazoa > Chordata > Actinopteri > Perciformes > Percidae > Perca > Perca fluviatilis. The sequence goes on from NC_053134.1 coordinate 13,607,883, forward strand.
AACTGCCTTTGGGACACAACACTTTAAATGTCTGAAAAACCCTCTAGACAAACATCTCAATATCCTTATTGTGTGCCTCCCTTTGGCCCGTTACCAACACATGGACAGATTTCAGGTCAGTACCAGGTTAAAATGGGTCATCACTATAAAAAAAATAGCTGCAATGCTAAAATTGGACATGGTGAGCCATATTTATTAGCCTTGTTAGATGCGATTCATTTTGTCTATGTCAGGAGACTACAGTGATATGACTTCACAATGTAACATTTCACTGTAGTAATGTATGATAGTAGTTTGAAAAAAGTATGAAACTGTAATATAAAACAATAAAATGTACTCGGGATTTTAATATATATTAAAAAAAAAAATTCTGTATCAGCACAATACTTGCATATGCCAACAGAGCTGTCAGAGCCCAGTTTCCCTCCTAAGGCACCGATTGAATGACTGTTATTGGAGGAGAGCTTTGAAGCCCCAAAAGTGTGTATGTGTGTGCTTGTATGTGTGTGTGAAGAGGCGGCTAATCCGCCTTGTGTTGCTGTTGAGAAAGAAATTTCAAGGTCTTTGAGTGCCAGTGGAGCTAAGAGCCTAAGGTCACCACACACACACACACACACACACACACACACACACACACACACACACACACACACACACACACACACACACACACACACACACACACACACACACACACACACACACACACACACACACACACACACACACACACACACAAACACACACACACACACACACACCACGGTCCTTCTTCTTCTTCTTTTAGTCCTCAAATTTCTCTGCTCCTCTCCCTCCCACTCCTCCTCCCTTTTATTTCCTTTGTCTTTTCTCTCCCACTCTTTCCTCCCTCCCTCCTGCCCATGTTTCCCATTTCTCTATTCTATCACTGAACTCCCTCCACGATCACCTCCCTCTTCATTAAATTCCTGCTCCTGATCGTTGCCACTGGCTTCATCCTCCTAATCTTCTCCAATCACCTGTCCTCCGAAAGTTCTCAAAAATCTAAATGTTCTGTTTTTTTAAACGTATTCAATTATATCCCCCTCTACCAAATGTAGTTGAATGTTGGACAGGCTCCTACTGATCGCCTCGGACACAAGAGGGGTGAACTTTGACCTTTACCCCTCCTCCATCCTTCACTTCTTATAGAACTTAAATTCTCTCCTTTCCTGCCTAATTTTTTCTTTTACCTCCTCTGTTGTCTTGTAGTTGACTCACATTCTTAACTTTATCCCAATTTCATGGAGCATCTATGCAAAACAGTCACCTCATGGTAGTTGGTTTGATTGGGATACATGTTCCCACCTGATTGGGGGATTTCAAGTAATTTAAAATAGTAAACAGAAATCTTTAACACTAATACTGTTTAAGGTTAGTAACTCAAGATTAAACTGAATCCAAACATTTCTCCTTCTCCATTTTCTCTCATTCCAGGAGAACTACATCAGCCTCTTCTGCTTAGTGACCTTCCTCTGCCATCACTCCACTCCCTCTATCTATTCATCAATCTATTTCTTTACTAAAGTTTAAGCAAACTATCTGCTATATCTCCTTCCTCCTCCTCTGTGTCCATCCATCTATGGATTCTCCTGCAAACAGAAGTTAACCTGCTTTGGATTGGATGCCAAAGAATGTAAAGCTACAACTCCCCCAAATCTATCTCTGAAATACACACACAGACACAATAATTTAAACATATGATATTAAAGTGAGTCAAAGGGATGGAAAGACACTCATACCACACACACATACAAACACACGTTTGCAGAAAACCGACAAGTTCCAGATGATCCTAACTCCCACAGGTCTCTAGTTCCCATGCCCACCCAGTGAGGGAATGTGATTGGTTGTTATGTGCATGCGCGCGTGTGTGTGTGTGTAACTTTACTCCCACCATTCTGACTTTACTCCCACCATTCTGCCACATGTCAGCAGTTGCTCAGTCATCTTTTGGACACACACACACACACACACACACACACACACACACACACACACACACACACACACACACACACACACACACACACACACACACACACACACACACACACACACACACACACACACACACACACACACACACACACACACACACACGATATATAGTCACCATAGACCTTTAATACCCTTATATAACGCATGCACTATACAATGTTTAATGGACGTTTCATTCCAGTAAGCCAGGGCATATTAAATAATATACTTGTATTAAAGCAACTGATTTATCAGCCAGTTTATTTTCTGATTATTTAACCAAATTACAACTTTTTTTTTTAAATTACCAACAAAATCAAGCTGAATTCTGAATTTGACCTGATGAAGACCCTAGACCCTTTTTGATGAGCAAGAGAGACAGAAAGAGAAAGAAAGAAAGAAAGAGGCATGTGTGACAGAGGGAGAGGGCAGACGTTTGTTTCCTGATAAACAAACTGCCGTTTCCTTGACACAGGGTATCAGGCGAAGCTGATTTTAGCTCCTGGGATTCAGGAGGACTCAAGGAACATCTTGTGATGGAGATGACAGGAAAACAACCGCACAGTCCCACAGAATAATCGCACACTGAGAAATATAAACGAGTGGAGACTTTGCACAGAAAAGATTTAATTATGCAGTCTCACATCGTTTGACTTTTCTGGTTCTAATTAATTTAACTACAGTATGTTGAAAAGATGGAGCGGACTACCCACGCATGTGACTAATTATTTTATCCTCTCTCACCCTAATATTTTACTGTCATTCTGCAGAAAAACTACAGACAGACAGACATGACCAGCAGAGATTATTATTCTACATCTGCAACTACTGAATGCACTAAGACGAGCTGCAAAGACACTATTTTTTCCACTTTTTGTCCCCCTCAGCTTTCCCGTCAACACACATACAGTACAGACATGCAACACCTCTACATGTCTCTTGTTCACACTTTCTATCTCTCTCTCTCTTTCTGACAAACACACTCACTGCAGAAGTTGCATCGGTGCACCATAATGTAGCAACAGCATCCTGTGGTGAACTGGGTGCCATCCTGTCTCATGTTTCACAGTACGCAAGATGCAGTCTTTTTTTGTTAACTTTTATGTACAGTATCTACACACAGAGCTGATTGAGAGCTGCCACATAGCAACTATACTGAAGCAGCTAGGAGGTAATCTGTCATGCTCAAGGGCACCATAACTGGGACAAGTAGGTGAGAGATGCAACAGTGTTACTGATTTACTTTCAGTACCCTGAATTTCCCAGACAGTCTGGGGATTTTGACAAGGAAGTCTCTAGTCATAATCTAACTTCTCTAACCTTTAGGATAATGCTGTCCTACAAATTCATCCTACAGATACAAGCTGCCACAGCAATCAGGAAATGTAAACCCACTCGTTTACACTTGGGCCTTGATTGTTCCACATCCTCTCCATCATGCATTACTCATTTATGCATCTTGTGGTGGTAGTAATCGGATGCACCACAGCATCCATTCACACACATAAAAAAAAAAAAAATCGGAGAGTGATCTCATTTTGTGAACATTTCTACAGGAAAGCATCCAGGTGAGCAGAAAGTTCTCACATATGAGTAACTTAACAATCTCAAGGTAAAAAGAGGACATGTAAGGAATAATAAAGAGAGAGGTTAAATTCAGCACCTGGATGGAATTGAGACACCTCAGGGATGACCACAACCACAAAATGACATTTAATGAAAGTATTATCCAGATAAACAGGAGGAGACAGAGCACAGACACATAAGAGGTGACAGATTTATGAGTCTGGACTTACCTGGAGCTCACACCACGCCACTTCCACAGTAGTCTCTGTATCCAGTCCCTTGTACACAGTCTTAAAGGACCCTCTTCCAATCTCGATGTCAAATTTCAGGAAGCGCCCATCTGGGGAAGTCCCTACAGCTTTTGTCTCCACCTCCTCTATATCCTCTTGCACTCGTTTCTCGGCCTCCCTCTGCTCTGCCCGTGCTTTCGCTAGCTCCTTCTCCTCCTCCGTCTCCTTCTCTTTCTCCTCGGTCGGACTACCAACGCTACCCCCGTCCACATGTTCTATCACTTTTCCGTCTTTTGCCACCTGTTGTGTGTCCTCTGACCCTCTGGGACGCAATGTGACGTCAGGCAGTTGGCCTGATGTTTTGTCGGCAACATCCAATACTGTCGGGCTGGGCTCTTTTACTGCCCCATCTGCACTATGTTCTTCAACAATACTACTTGTGGGAACAGCAATCGTGATACTGCCCTCACCTAAATCTTCCTCAGCATTTTCTATGTGCCCCTCCGCCACTGCCCTACCAAGGCCAAGACCAGGCTGAAGGGTTGAGGTTTGCAGGTAAGGACCTCTTGGGACCTCTCTGCCTTCAGCATCTCGTACCCCAGGTCCAGGACCTGAGGGAACTTGAAAGAAGAAGGTGGAAGGCCCTTCACAGTCTGGAGGTGAGGTGAGTATCACAGCTGCTTTGCTGGGCAGGTCCAAAGCTGTGGCATTGGAGTCACAAATGACACTCCGGCGGAAGAAACGGTGCTCGGCTATTTTAGAGTCTCTATCCATTGTGTGGCGCCGACGTTGGACCTCAGGGTGTCCGCTAAGCTTCTCTACCACAAGCGTGTCTGAACTGGCAGAGCCATTCACATTCTTAAGGGAGGTTTGGGGTGATGGACAGGGAGAGGCAGAGGGAGGAGGGGGGGCAGGGGCAATTAATTGTGGCGCTTCGCTGCTGCTTTCAGACATTTCTCCCCAAGACTCAGACCGCAAAAAAGGAATTGTGTGTGTATAAATAAGGACTTAATCAGACCAATCTATGTGTACACTGTGTGTATCCGGGCACAAATTTCTATTAGCGAGTTTATTTTTCAAAAGAAAAGCTGTCCAACCTCCGATGAAACTCTGGAAAAAAGAAAATGGATGGGTAACTCTAGTTCCTCTTTGCAATGTCAACTCTTTCAACAAAACAATCTACAGTTCCTACAAGTCCCTTCTGTACAGGGCTCAGGGAAGCCCCAAGAGAGCGGCAGGGGCTTTCGCTCAAAGATTGGGGAGGGAAGGGACGAAAGCCAGTCAAAGGAGGGGGGGTGCAAGCACTGCAATGATGTGACAACCGTCAAATTAACACTCGAATCCATCCTGCTGCCAACATCCAGAGAGGGACATCCACGACATGGAAGGACTTGAGATATAACAGACCAGTATAGCCTCCCAAAGGCTGATAAAACAAGGTATGATTGGAATCCAATCCGTTACAGCTTGATATGGTGGTCTGGTGAAGTTTCTGTAAGAACAGGCTGAAGCCCCCACTCGACGTTGAGTTAGGAATCCCTGGAGAGGTCGCTGGCCCGTCTGGTAAGGCCAGACAGAAGACTAGGTAGGCCTAGCCAGGCCCAGCTTGATCTGCTTCGCCCCTTGTTACTAGAAATAAAATAAAAGAAGAAAGAGAGTTGTAAGATGAAACTATATTTTCTTTATACACCTGACCAATCACAAAATTCAGCATCTGCTTTGATTTGACTACTTAACTGACCCAACCAACTTCAAGGGAACTCCAAATGATACTTCCCTGCCAAAGTGGAACATATAAGCTGCCAGATACTGTAACATTTTACAACCATTTGGCCAGTGATCAGCGGTATGAGTGACAGAGGCAGGGTGGGAAAATCAGACAAATGCTGCCACATTTTTGGTTGCAGTTGACAAATCTGTCAGCTCTTCCAACCACTAAGCAGCAATTCCTCATTTGAACGTTCTATTCCTAAACAATTTGGTTGGTAAAATAGTGAAACTAGCTTAGTACAAGTTTTATGCACCAAAAAGTGACTATTCACATTAATTAAAATACTGACTTCAGCAATTCATTATTCCAGATTTGGCTGTAAAAGGATTCAGCCAGACTTTGGGCCGACAAAAAGGTTTGGGATTTAACAGTGATGGTTTGACTTGAGCACAATCTTTAATCTCCAACTCAAGGTCGTTAACAAGAATAAGATCAGCATCCTACCTCAACCTATCCATCCCCATTGCCCCCGTGTAGTTAATGCAGTGGAGTGATGCAGAAGAGTGTGCGCCTAATTGCTCCACGTTCAAAATTTTGCCCAAAATCACCACCGCCTGGCTGACCTCAAGGTTAGGCTACTCTGTGGTAATTCAGCAGCTTAGGACAGCGAACAAATATTTTATTCTGCCATATTGCATTACAGAAAACTAACTAAGTGCTAATATGCTTCATTCACAGTTCATTAATTAATGTTTAAAACAACAAGTTTTCACAAGTCTTATTGACACTGACGCACAAACGAGTAAAATAATTGTCACATTTTCTTAAGTCATCTAGAGTTTCTTCAATTAACTCTTTCCCTAAGGGAATTTAAACTGCACAAACCACTTTCACATATATCAACCCAAATGGTGTATGACCACTTTATAGCAAAACATAGGATGCAAAGTCTGCTTGAAAGTCAAAATGATCTCAAGTTAATGCGTCAAATAGAATATGACACATGTAGGGCTGGACCCGAATATTTGAATATTCGTTCGGTGGGTTGGTATTCGATTTGAAAATTTGACATTCGAATATTGATAACAAGTGCGGAAATGTAAAACTGTTTCGCGTTTTTCCGTTGTAATTCGGCCAGAAACTTCAACATTGTGAGGCGAAGAGATCGTTTTGGATTATAAAGCTTGGATATTACATTTCCTTGGACTCTTGGGGATTTATGAAAATCAAGTTTTGGTCAAAATACCACTTTGTTGCTGAAAGGACAACGAAAACAGGTATGCATGCACTCTCGGCTGCGCAGATTACGGCTGAATTGTTATTTTCTGTTACTTTGTAACTTTGTAGCAGATTTAATGCTTTAAAAACGCTCATGAGTGGAAGTTTTATCAAGGTTACAGCGACGCCCCAGTCACAAAGTGTCCCGTTGTACGGAGGATGGTGATCCTTGAGAGGTTAAAAGTTTATTAATTCTGAACGTGTCTGGCCTGTCTATCTATATTGCACCAAATACGACACTGCACTCCTTTGTGAAGTCGTTTGGATGAAAGGTTCTCAAAATAATCAAAATGCGAACAAACAGACAGACACATAGAGATTCCTGCCTTTTATTAGAGATAATAATATGTTCAGCCCCCTCTCTCCGAAGCTTCAAATATTCGATGCTCATTACTACCGAAGCTTCGAAGCTCAAGAAATGGTATTCGGACCAGCCCTAGACACATGCTATTGTTCAGAGAATACTTTAAAATTTTACTGGGTGAAATTTGTCCAGATGGTTTCCTAGTAGTAGTGACCAAGCAAAACACCAGAGACTAATTTGGTGCCACAGGCTACTGCATGTTGTCTCAAATAAGGGAAGTGGGTGAAGGATGAGCACTGAAGATGTGACAGTAGGTATGTGCCTTAAAGGAACACGCCAACTTATTGGGAATTTAGCTTATTCACCATAACCCCCAGAGTTAGACAAGTCGATACATACCCTTCTCATCTCCGTGCGTGCTGTAAAGCTGTCTGACATCTCCAGCGGCATCAGCCCATCACAGAACAGGCAGGTGAATGGTTCCAGTAATCCTACTGCTCCGAATAAGTGACAAAATAACAGCAACATGTTGTAATTTAAATGTTGTGATTTGTAGAGTCACAGCGTGTACAAAAAATAAAGTAACATGAAACACAGCCATCTTCTAATCGTAAACAAACCGGGAACTATATTCTCAGGCGGAAGAATATAGTACTTGGGCGGAGTGATATGCTCGCAGCAAGCCTGTCTGAGAATATAGTTCCCGGTTTGTTTACAGATAGAAGATGGCTGTGTCTCATGTTACGTTGTTTTTTGTACACACTGTGACTCTACAAATCACAACATGTAAACAGGAACATGTTGGCGTTATTTTGTCACTTTTGTCACAATTCGGAGCAGTAGGCTAGTTGGAACCAGTTACCTGCAGGATCTGTGCTGGGCTAAGCTAATGCTGGAGCCGTCAGACAGCGTTACAGCACGCACGGAGATGAGAAGGGTATGTATCGACTTGTCTTACTCTGGGGGTTACGGTGAATAAGCTAAATTCACAATAAGTCGGCTTGTTCCTTTAAGGCCACCAGGTAGAATCTGACTGCTTGCTTCTACCTCTTCCTAAGTGAAAATATGTCCTGTCCAGCTGTATATGCTGATTCATTGTTTGTATAATGATGTTATTAACAGGTTTTACATTTCTCCTAAAATAACCCCTATTTTGCATGCATGGCACCTGGCTGTTCACAACAGCTAGTGGATGTTATAAAACTTTAACATAAAACAACCGGAAAACCGAACAAGAATAGTAAATTAAATTTTAATTTCAAACAGGCTATGAAAATTGAAAAGGTAAAGTGTGCAACATTATCATATAAATTAACGTAAATATTGACCGATTTTCGCGTGGCAGTATGTACAGTAATTAATTATCACAGGTGTGCTGCTTCGACCAATCAGTTACCCTTTTATAAATTAGTCTTGCTAATACCATAGCACACAAGTGGAAATGGCTTGCAACAAAAAAATATATTGATTTAAAGCTTCTAAAACTTATAAAATATGCAATTATATACAGTAGGCTATAAGCAACTAAAAACGTTTTTACTAAAATTGTACTTTACAGGTGTCAATTCCTCTGTTAACAGGCTCCCAGCCAAATATAATGGACATAGGCTACTGTATAAACATTCAACTATGGCCACAATTGAATGGTCCGACTTAGTTTTCAGATAGAAGTAGGCCTAGATGGCTAGTTAAAGACAAACGTATCATTAAAATATAAAGGATTTGTTATCAGAAATATCAACACATCACCAGTTCCAACAGGTAAATTGATTCCATTTGTTAAGTACGGCTCATTAAAACCTAATCAATAGAAGATGTTCGTCCTGTTAAAATGAGCACAGGAGCAATTAAAAGTCCTGGGGAAAGGCATGGGAGTCGTTAAGTAGCTTACTAATGTATAGGCTAACTTATGACAATGTATTTTTAAGTTGTGTGAATTGTGAAAATATCTGAATCTTAAATGGGTAAAAACAAATGTGTGTAAGTTACTAAATGGGCTGGAAAGACTGCAAGCAGATGATAAATGTCCTAAACGCCAGCTTTGTAAGAAAACCTCCGTGCAGTGAGGGGTTCACTGCTGCCTGTTGAGGAACTCAAAAAAACGAGGCTATGAAGCTAACTTCGCTAGAGGCAAAAACAAGACTAAAGAAACAACCAGTCACGATTTGTATAAAGCATGATAATAAAACAAAACATGTACGGTTACCTATTACATTGGTGTGGGCTGTATCGGCACCGTAGAATTATGAAGGTACAAACTTGATTTAAAAGCCTGTAACTCCTCTGCAGTGGGGGGTCCGCTCCGACACAGCACAAATGTCAGTATAGTGCGTCACATTAAAGCCACAGTTGGTTGCCGAAAACCCCGAAAAAGAAGCTATTTACAAAAACATAACTTGGCTACAACCTTATCCTTCTAAAAAGGGTCCGAACAGCGTGGCGCTGAGCAGTATACGTGCAGCAAGCCGCAGCCGACAGACCAACACCTCCCACCGGGTAGAGCAGCCAAGTTCGCTCGCTGATGTCGCGGCGGCTCTGGTACTTATTTCTGTCTGTGTCTATGTTGTCTGTGTCCGGGTCATAAGGCAGCAGTCTCACTCAAAGATGCTATATCCTCATCCGTATCAACATTAAGTCCGCTCCTACGACCGCCGTTATGCTCCTCTTGGCTTGTGTAGCGCAATAAATCCGCTGTGATCCACAGTTATTCCCTGTTTTCAAGCCATCGGACGGCGGCTCTGTCTGCTCTCTGCTCTTCTCTGGCGATGACTCGACAAGGCGACGGCAGGGCTTTCACAGAGACGTGCCGCGTCAAGCAGCCACCGTAACCCGGATGAAACAGGAAAAGAGGTGTTCTCCCAAATTAAAACAAAATTACGATTTATCATCCAAAACGCACACTTATGAGCTCTGTGTGTGTGTTGTGGAACGAGTGGTGGAAGAAACTCTCAGATATTTTACAAGTAAAAGTCATGCATTCAAAATACTTGAGTAAAACTACAAAAGTATGCACGTCAAAAGAACTCGTGCAGAATGCCCAATTTCAGATTAATGTAGGCTATATCATACTATTAAATTATGTGTATTTATGCATTAGTAGGCTACATTAATGTTGCAGCTGGTAAAGGTGGAACTTATTTTGTACTAGCCTATAGGCCAACTGCTGGGTATAGCTTGTGAATTTCACCAAGGGATCAATAAATATATAATATATCATCATTAATTTGTCAAATATAGTTTAACTAGTAACTAAAGGTATTAGATTAATGTAGTGGGGTAAAAAGTACGACCTTTCCCTCTGACTTGAGGTAGAGTAGAGTTGAACAAAATGGAAAAACTCAAGTAAAGTACAAGTAGGCCTACCTCACAATTGTAGCCTAATTGTAGCCCAGAGTTGCCTACTCTGAGTGAGTCCACCACTGGGAATGACCAAAAATGAAGTCATATAAATCCACCAAAGCATGTTTAATCTAGTGAACAGTGCTATTGTTAAAAACACAATCCCATTTTTTTGGGCTGTGAGTGTTTATGAGTACATCCTGCAACTCTCAAGCTATTTACTTGTGCCAAACCTCCTATTTGTCCTGTGTTATTATTTTGTAGAGGACAGCAGAGACAGCAGTCTGCATCTGTTTGATCTGACATAGATCCAGCTGTGTCCCAACAAACAGAGCTAGGGAAGGAGAGGAAACACCTCTCACCTTTTTCTGGTTTGCTACACCGGTTATACAGTTCAACAACATTCGGAAACATTCGGAATTGATCAATGTGGTCAGTTTATGATTTTAACCGAGGGGGTTCTCATTTGTTTAAATTGATCAGTGGTTCATTTGTTCTTATTTTTAGAAAGATAATTGGTCTTCCATGAGCAAAGAAGGGAAACTACCTGTAGTATTTTTGTTTTAGTCTACTTAATCTCCTACAATGTCAAACTAAAATCCATTGCTGACCAAAGAAACATCATTCAAAGTCAATATTATTATTATTGAGTATTTTATTGGTTTACTGCAAAACATTCATTTATAAGAATTCTATGTTGACAGGTCAAACCGGAAGCACTGTTGTTTATTCTTGTGATCTTGACAAAATCTCACAACCAGAGGCAGACTCCAGTATCCTGAGCCAGTCAACAGCTGCAGTGTGAACCAACAACCAACACATTTATGGTTTTATTTTATGTCTCGGTCATGTTTGACCTATGTGTTTGACACATCCATAGTCAACCTTTCTAAATAATGTGTGTGTTCACTGAGTCTTTCCCTCTCTTAGTGTGCGTGCGTGTGTGTGTGTGTGTGTGTGTGGGGGGGGGGCCTTCACCTGCTCTCTCTCTGAAGCCCTCATCATCACTTTTAGTGTCAGACAAGCTTGACTCCCTATGGTATTATATTTCTTATCATATATGTACTTATCATGGGTCTAACAGTCCTAAAATGTTGTTTAGTGTAATACAATATCAATATAACTCCAGTTTTTTAAAAGGGAGGGAATAAACAGAAATATTTAATGAGATCATAATGTGCTGATATCAATGCCAACACAAAGGAAGTCCAAGGCAACAGATATCCGGCCTAAATGAGTGAAATCTGGCGGATTTTCCAGCGGCAATGAAGCAATCCAGGAAGTGGAACATCAGGGATATAGACTACAGTCAGCACATCAGAATGCAACCACAGTTAAGAATCTGACATGTTGTCTGTCTATCAGATCGACACACCCAGATATTGAGCTGCAGCGCCTCTGGCAAGAATAATCAAAACGGGATAATGGTTTTAACTTGCTCATTAGTCTACTTCCTAAAAAAGGAGGAAGAGTTCCTAAACGTACACTATTGTTCATTTTTAACTGTGGGACCTTCTTGTTTGTATTTGACAGCAGGGTTCCAAACTATTTAACACCAAGGCCCTTGCAATGAACACAAAGTGGCATCCCAACATTTTCTGACTGTCACTTTGAATAAATAAAACTATTTCACTAAAGAGCAACCAGACTGAGCCCTAACCACGTCCTATCAGGCATTCAACTTTCATGGTTTGATTTTTAAAAGTTAATATATTGTAAATATAACTAAGTTGGCAAAGACCCTGAGATTTATTTCTCAAAATGTAGGCTTGTAATTATCCTCTTTGTTTTGAATAATAACTAATTTCCCTTGAAATGGTGAAGACCTATTTAAGCTCACTCAATAGCCTTTTTTGGATTCATTAAACTTTGTATCTTTACTAATTAAGAGACATGCTTCACACTTGCTACATACTCCAGATATTCATGCAACTGTTCTTTTGCAAAAGTCTGCAGATTTGCGAAATGCAATAACAATCACTACTGGTCTATGGGCTAAAAACCTTACTGACAAATGTATACAGTCCTTGTCGTATCTTATCAAATATAACTGTTATCTAAGCTTCCACTGTTAATAGCAAGGCTAATCTATTCAGTATTGCTGCTATGCAATCAGCAAACACTACTGGAATGATAAAGAGTTGCCATTAATGTTGTCATACCTGCGAGTCTCAGATACTCCAGTGTTTGTTAGCCAGGCGAGGACACAAGCTGGGTCATGAACTTGTTGTTTTGGATCGTCACATGACCACCAGAAGTTTAATATTTGCAATCCAATCAATTTGGGTCTTAATTATTGACCAGGTACGTTGTTTGTCTGTGTGTGTGTGTGTGTGTGTGTGTGTGTGTGTGTGTGTGTGCATGCGTGTGGTGGGGTGCTCCTTTGTTTGTGTGCACACATGTTTATCCTGCACTTTGCTTAAGGCGGTGAAACTTAAATACGAAGTTGCCACAACAGCATGACAGCAAGTCAGGACTGAACATACTTTTGGAGAGTGCACAAAGACATTATTGAATGCATGAAATTTACATACAGTATATTTACAACTGCCAACTGATAGTCCATCAACTATTCATGTACAATATAGAAATAGTATCAAACTATATGTTGACATACTTAGAGATTCACTGTACAAGCAGTATTTCGTTAAGTTTAATTTAATTTTATGACCTCTCTTATACCCTTATGGATTGCATAATGATACATTTTATTCAAATTTGGCATGTGTCCAAAAACGACTATATATACACTCTGTCTCCATTGCTCTTTCACTTCGGTAAATGTACATATGAGTACTTCCTATTCTATCTATTAAATTGGAATCATTGGGCCATGGATATAAGAGCATCACATTGTTTTAAATGACGTTTATTGGCTAACAATTTCACCAATATCCTGGAAAGCAGCATGCACGTTTCAACATTCAGTACTCACCTCAACATTTCTTCAGTATGCACGCACGCACGCACGCAAGCGCACGCACACACACACACACACACCTTGACACACCTTGCATCTTACTTTAGTAAGCTGTAAAACTGCTTCTGACTGTAAATGACTCCATGATGATGATTTATTGTTCTCTCTCTGTTCGGACCTGAAGGCAGAATGCTACCTACTAGAGCAACACATTTTGGGCCCCATATCACCCTCGGACGACCCCTCTCAAAGTAGCTGCAAGGCATGAGGCCTCAGTAAGGTGACAAGAGACCTGAGCAGCACAATAATAAATCCACATTTCTCACAGCTCATGTAGGAGACACTCTGTCCCCCTAATCTTGCTCCACTATATTGTGCAACCCTTTAGTTCTTCTAAAAATCCACTTATCAGCACAAGTAAAGCTCACTAATTAACACCTCATAACTTGTTTGTTTAATCCGCAAAAAAAAAAACAATGTGTATGCAGATTCTGTGACCTTTGGACAAAGCCAGGCTAGCTGTTTGCCCCTGTTACCAGTTTTCATGCTAAGCTAAAATGACCATCTCCTGGCACACTTAAACGTGTCTTAAACGTAACACACGTGAGAGTGGTATTGATCTTCTCATCTAACTCTCGGAAAGGAGGCAAATAAGCCTACTCCCCAAAATATTGAACTGTTCACAACTTCCTTAATGATAGATTCTGCACCCTGTGTAAATTTCCATGTGCCCATCTGAGCAGAACATATTGGTGTGAATCAAACTTTAGCTGACTCAGGAATCAGCTATCATTGGCTTTTACTGTATTTGAGCAATCTAGGAGAAACTGATTCCACTGTTGCAATCATTGCACTGCAAGCCACTTTGGATGCCGATGTAATGCCTGAAATCCAAATGTTATGTAAAGCTTTTGAGTCAATACAAATTTCTTCATGGCTGTCCGTAGTGCAGGCAGTGACAGGGCTCGAATGTTCATGGAGACAACAGGTCTCGTTAGCTTGACTGACTCACACAGCTGGATATCATTAGCTGAGAGATTCTGACACCATAAGCTTTCACTCACTGACGTCTGAAGGCTTTTAGAAATAAACCAAAAGAACTAAACTCATCCCCTTATGTCAGCGAGTTTTATCTTTCTTTCTGTCAAACAAACTGTAATCCAAACTCCAACTTGTTCTGCCGTCTTCAACAGAACTCTGTGATGTATGATGTAATATATTAACTTCATGCCTCACTGATAAAAGTAAAACATTGTCTTTTCAGATTTGCTTTACCTTTTTGTTGACCCTTTTGGTCAAGGAACATTATCCCAGATCTGTTCAAAATATTGTCAACCATCACACACACACACACACACACACAAAAAAGAGGATGACCATATGTAGGGGGAATATGCAAAGAAAGGCTGCCGACATGGCAGTGTGTGTGAGCGTTTGTGTGCTGTTCTACCATATCAAGCATGCAACCATGCAAACTCCTCTCTGGAACTTCAGCTGTCATCAATCAGTTCTGGATGGGTAAATTGTCATGATAAAAGAAACTTTGATAAATGTGTGTGTTTCCAGAGATCTGTCTATTTTAACCTTTGTGATTGTTTTGTGTGTGTGTGTGTGTGTGTGTGTGTGTGGATGCAGGTAAGATAACTGACAGATTGTCTCTCCTGTTTAAACACTAATTGTAACCTGTCTTTACGCTGCTTTTTGAGAATTTGCCCTTCCTAACGAGCTACAACAGGTTGGAGAACGTATCGAAACTCAGCTCAGGTAGGCCAATTTGGGCTCTCCTCCCCCCCTCTCTCTATCTTTTTCTCTCTCACACTCTCTCTCTTTTCTCTTACTCTTTTTGTGTCCGAGAAATTTCTCAGATGGTAAGCATGTAAAAATTACTTATCTACCTGAAAATCAAAACCCAGACTGTCATGCATGTAATTCATCTTACGACACACACATTCTTCTTGCTTGCTGTCTTGCAGCCTGTCATGTGTTACGTTACACCCAGTGCCAGAAATAATCGGCGACAAAGGGCAAAATGGCACCCAAATTAAAGGTATTTGCCCCATAAAACACAATTGTGTGATTGTGTATCTAAATGGACAAAAATCCCCCAAAATTTCCCAAAAAAAATACATTTAATTTTCTACTGTGGTAACATGTATATTTCATGCTACAGAATGCATTCATGGACATCTGACATTAAATTAAATTAATTTGTGATTAATTTACCAATCAATCTAAAAAAATAAATAAAAAAAGAGACAACCTTTGCAGAACAAGAAGTTATTTAATATATCTAACATCCACAGAACCTCCCTGGCTTTCAGACCGGCCAGAAATCAAATGTTGGCTCTGAATGTCGACCGTGGGAGACAATTGTTTTCAGTATTGAGTAATAAAAAAAATAAATAAAAAATGGTCATTTAACAATTCAAGTCAGCTGGAGAATCATTCAAACCACGTGATACTGTGCTGTGGACACTGAATTACTGTAAACTCTCCTGCAGTTGTTCAGAAACTTAGATTTGACCTATTGCATGTCATTCTACCTACACACAGACACCCACACACCAGAGCGCTTCTTAGTACAACTGAATTCAACAAGTGAAGCAGCTGGTTGAGTGCCTTGGTCAAGGGCACTTCAGCAGAATTTACTGAGGAAGGGAACAGTAAGATTATTCTTACCTCTTTTTTCTTCTGCACTGCATGTGACAACTTCAGTCTAATCTCTTGAAATATGATTGCATGCCAGTAACTCAGCGTGTGTGCTGTATGTATGCAGTTGTGTGCCAGAGGATGTATTTTAAAAGATCTCATGTTGCAACAGTGAACCTGTCACTTCCCTTCTCTGTGCCACTGCATGCAGCTCTCTCCCCCTGCTTTTATTTGAGCCTGTGAAAGACAGGACAACTTTTGATGCAAGCAGGTGAGTTACGCTGGTGTTGGTGGTGTGTTTTATGCAAAGGAACATCCTGTTGTTTGTGAACATTTGAATTGTGTTTTAATCTTGTGTTTCTGCTTCAATAGTGCAACAATTACCTTTTTATAGTGTATCATATAATAGAAGGAACTTACTGTAACATATCAAATAAACACATATTCTTACAGTAACTGTCGTGGCATTGTAGCCTACAGTATGGAGATCAGGGCCATATCACTCAGCAGTACATCCTTTTACCAGATAGTGTCACTAAAGAGTCCAGAGGGGAGGTTTGAGAGATTTCACCTGATCTTACTGTAAACTTTCATTTTCTATTTTCTCATTTGCTCTATGGTTCCACATTTCTCCCTACAGACCTGTTAGGAATCCATTATTCTTCTCGGGCCAAACAAAATGTATCTACATGTTCTCACTCCCCGCGGTAACAGTCCAAATTGGAGGCAATTAACGTAAATGAGATCACTCTCCCTGCGGGGTGAGGAGTAGGTTAAATATGACATGGTGGTTGGTTCTGAACTGTAATTGTACAAGAAGAGAATGCCTCATATCAGAGGAGAGGAGAGGAGAGGAGAGGAGAGGAGAGGAGAGGAGGAGGAGAGGAGAGGAGAGGAGAGGAGAGGAGAGGAGAGGAGAATGATTAAACATGGAGAGTAATTAAAGAAAATAGAAAACCAAAGAAGATAATTAAAGACTTTGATGTAGTCCCATTAGAAATGGCTTTGTTTGGCCATGTTTCTAACTTCTTTTAATGGAAGTTTAATATAATTGCTTGCCTGTGGGCCAAAAGATAACCACAGAGAAGAATTCTTTAGTTTTTACCTCATGGAAAGCCCTTATTGGCAGGGTTAGTTGTATTAGGACACCTGAAATGCTGAAAAAAACATCATCAAATCCTATTAAAGCTAACCATATTTTGCAAATATGGTTAAGGGATTTCTCCCCAATTGTGCTCTTTTTTTCGGACGAAAGTAACTGTGGTAACCCGGCATTACAGCGTGTGTGTGTGTGTGTGTGTGTGTGTGTGTGTGTGTGTGTGTGTGTGTGTGTGTGTGTGTGTGTGTGCGCGCGCGCATTTTGCACTAATACAAAGCCACATTGTCCAAACCATACTGTATGGCTTTAAAAAGTAGTTATTAGGGTAATAAAATAGGCTACAGTTTTCAGTCAGCAGCTGTTTCCTCTAATTACTGTTCATGCTAAAATGGCAGCTTGCAGCTAAATCTTGTTAGAATAAATGTGCAGAGTGCAAAATCTGTAAATGGAAGATAGAATTTGCAGGTGGGTCAACAAGTGGCTTAACCAGAGTCTCCATCTCCAAAATTAGATTGCACAGAGGCATTCAACAGGTGGGTAATATTGCTGTACAATGTAATGAGTGTGTGAGAATGACAAGAAAAAAATTAAAGTACACACCATTTTTTGATTATCTGCAGTTATGCTTTAAAATCAAATTTCCTGTTTCCCAGGAAAAAATTACTGATGTATTCCTGGTAAGTAATCATTTTAAAGCCACAAGAAAACATTCAGGCCTGGTCTGTGCTGAATGCTGAACTTTGAGTCATTTGAGTACAACAAAAGCAGTTTCATTAAATGTAACATATTAAAAAAAAAAGCTTTTTATTTCTTGATGGAAAGCATGTGCATGTCTGTGTGCATGTATGATTGCATTTGTTTGCAGTCTGTCTCCCTCACCGCCTGAGTGTTTTGCCAACCTTTTCTTTTTATCAAAGCCCTCCTGCAGCGACTGAATCATTTTCATTTTTCTTTACAGCACCTTCAGAAACATCCAATCTCCATAAATTGGTGCAACTACAGTCCTCATTTTTATAAAATAGTTTAATGGGTGCAGCAGGGGTCCAGGGCAGACATACACTGAAATTGGTAAGAATCAATTGTTGACCTAGCCTGGCTCCGCCCTCCTACGTACTTCCGCTCAATTTTCATTTTCCTTCAGTACTCCGTCTGGGTTTGCGGTATATTCTTGGGTTTTCTCCGGCCAAATATTTGGCAGTCCAATCAGCGAACAGAGGGAGTGGCTGTGAACGATGACGTTGAGGTCGTGCGCTAGAAAGATGTGAGCGAAGCCATTCGGTCTGTTGTGGCAACGCTGCCGAATATCCAGAAGTTAAAGGTCCCATGGCATGAAAACTTCACTTTTTGAGGTTTTTTAACATTAATATGAGTTCCCCCAGCCTGCCTATGGTCCCCCAGTGGCTAGAAATGGTGATAGGTGTAAACTGAGCCCTGGGTATCCTGCTCTGCCTTTGAGAAAATGAAAGCTCAGATGGGCCGATCTGGAATGAGGTCATAAGGAGCAAGGTTACCTCCCCTTTCTCTGCTTTGCCCGCCCAGAGAATTTGGCCCGCCCATAAGAGAGAGAGAGACATCATGGCTTTCAAACGAGCAAAGTGGCAGCTGGACAAGGGAACACCCCCACTCTCCACCCACCTTGCCCCCCCCTCCCCCCTCTCCTCCTCAATAGCTACAGACACAGAAATGGCACATACTAAGGAAAGCTCATTGTGGGACTGGCTCTAGTGGCTGTAATTCTGCACCAAGGCTGAATTATGGGAAAGAGACTTCAGATACAGTATTAGGGGACCACTAAGGTCTATATAAATGCATCCAAAGAGCACCATGTCAAGGGAAATTTAAAGCCCGAGCAAGAACAATATTTGGCCATGATGTCCTGGCCCTCCTCCCCACGGGGTTTGGGAAAAGTTTGATTTTCCAGCTTGCTCCGTTAGTGGTGAAGAAGTTGGCTAAGGCTAACGCTAACGCTAGCGATGCTAATGTTAAACATAAGCTGATAGTTGTTATCGGTCTCCCCTCTTGTTGCACATGCGCATGACATACGTCACGACCAAACGTTAGCAATTGGTTATGGCACATCCAGCTCTGGGCAGATCCAATAGTTTTAAACTTCAACAGAGTACCCGCCTTCAAGGAAGTTAACACTTGTCAATGGAGAGTGGCCAGACTCTCTGTACAAATGAAATGTACGAGAGTCTGGTAGGACCAGACTATTGTTGACCCATTTAGCAGGTGAACTACATAAAAGCACACGTACACCTGCACACCTGTCAGTGATACAAACTTGCACCTTGATCAGTGCTGTTAGAAATACCCTCATCCCACGGTACCCTGCTCCTTCAGTTGTGTATGTTTGCATGAGAATGTGTTCGTGATAATATGTTTTCATATCTGTGAGTTTGTGTGCAGGCATCGGAATGTGGGGGTTTGGTCCGATAATGTTATCAGCTGGTATCAGAAGCTTAAATTTGCAAAGTCGCTCTGTTAACTTTGAAGTGGGTTACCTGTTGAGTCTGTGTGTGTGTATTGTGTGTGTGTGTGTGTGTGTGTGTGTGTGTGTGTGTGTGTGTGTGTTTACATCACGATGATGAAAATTCTTGGAGCATAAAGGCCCTTTTATTATTGTCAGAATGAGAGACTGGTAGCCTACTGTCTGGTTAATGTGTGCTTGTATGTGCATGTGTGCATGGCAGACAAAGGTAGAAAGCGAGAGGTCAGCGCAGCCTGGTACTCAACTGTTAAGGACTGTGTGTGTGTGTGTGTGTGCATGCGTGCGTGCAGGTGTGTGCGTTTGAGAGAGAGAGAGAGAGAGAGAGAGAGAGAGAGAGAAAGAGAGAGTGACCAAGAATAAGAATACAACAGAGACTGAATGACAAAGACAGGGGATTGCATATGTCCCAGTCAGTATCGTTACACAGTGTCACATGTAACCACAGCTGATTTTAAATCTCAAAAAAATACTTTGTAATTTTCTAAACAATGGCTGGAAGAAATGGCAACTGCCTTCTGGCAGATTTTATTAGCTGTAGCTAACTAATTATGCTAACATTAGCGACATGATTTGGATAAAAATGCTGTCTAACTATTTAAAACTATTAGTTTTCAGCTGACCTACTGTATTCTTAAAGGGGAAGCCTGTAAAACAAGAGTCTTAAACGTGCTTCTTATGGCTACATGACATCATGCTACAGCTAAAGATAGATGCTACAGCTGAAGTTGAAAGTTAGCATCCTCACCAATTTCCTCACCATTTTGAAACAGTATATTTTCACTTTTAATGTTACAGTACAAGAAAAAAGCCTTTTTATGTTAAGAAATAACTGATGTGATAGCAAACCTAACCCTATCTTGGCTAGAGTTTGGCTGGGGATGCTGGAGTCAACAAATAATCTTGTTAGATATTAGGGGTGGGGAAAAAAATCAATTCAGGTATGTATCGTGATTTTTTTACCCGACGATTTTTAAAATCAGATCTTTACCCCTCTGTTTGTATGATACAGCTGACAGCAATTACATCATATCCATTTCCAGCAAAACAGTCCGAAAGCAGAAAATGCAGAAAATACATGTTATGTACTTCTATACAAATGAAATAAATGTCCAATTGACTGACTGACATGTGATGTGCATTCTTTTTAGAAAACTAGTTTTTCGACATGTCTCATGATATATTGTCTCTAGAAGTGTACTATTTAACTTTTATTTTTGTTAAAGAAGGAAAAGAAAATTGCAGTACTCAATACTGTCAAATCGCATTACCTCTAGAATCGCAAAACAAATTGAACTGCCACCCGTGTATCGTGAAAGAATCAAATCGGGACAAAAGCATTTTGTCCCAGCCCTATTAGATATGCTCCTTGGCCTTGGAAGTAATGCTCAGTTACTGCACAACTGTAGGTAGTACGCTAGTTTGCCTGACATGCTAACGATTGTTTTTTACGTTAGAGCAGGTAAATACACGGTTTATTCCACTTCTACACTTTTACTCTTTGCTTGCTAATGTTGTGCACACTGCATCTTAAACTGCTTAATTAAAGAAATATTCATGTTTGCAACTTATACATATCTCAAAAAGCCAGCTAATAGTTTTCTGAAATGCTATTGCTTTCCCACCAAAGTTCATAATACATTAATCCCTCATTATTAGTGCCATGCCTGAAGTTGTTGTGTAAGTGTATTTAAAGCAGCACATGATTATTTAAGCCTTTTGCACACTTCGAAGTATCCACTTATTACTGTACATAAAACCTATTATTTCACACATCTTTCCCCAGCAGCTTTTCTGTCATATGTGATGTCTCACTTTCACATTCACAAACATTTATTTTAATAGATTCAAATGACCACGGGCAAATCCCAACTGAAATCTGCTTGCATGGAGAGTATGCTACTAATAACCTCCATACATAAGTATGACGTTTTTTTCCCATTCATTCATGAAAGAGGACACTGAAACATAAAGCCAGTGTTGCAGGTTTTGTTAGTGTTTCGCAACACCTCACAGCTGTGTTTACAGTCAAGCAAAATTGCTACATCAAGAGCAGAAGCATCACAAAGCTCCTGAAGGCTTTACTTAGAGACATTTAGTTAACAGATGTGTACACGGGCAACCTTAGCTGTCAGAAACCTCATCCTATAATTCTCTAGGAGCGAGAGTAAAGCTGTTTATCATAGCTCAAACTATTGTCTACATAGCAGTTATTCTTCTTCTTAGAACCAAAGATTTAACCATGAGGATTTAAACTCTTAGTTTCTAGGAATGAAATTCTGTGGGCAGGACGGTTTGTTTTTACCATCTCATTTAGGGATTAACTTGGAATCAATGTAATGTTTGCTTTGCACATCCAAACTATAGTATATATGTTTCAGGCTCTGTGTGTGTGTGTGTGTGTGTGTGTGTGTGTGTGTGTGTGTGTGTGTGTGTGTGTGTGTGTGTGTGTGTGTGTGTGTGTGTGTGTGTGTGTGTTGTGTGTTCTCTTCAGGTACACTTAATCTAAAGAAATTCCTGCCAATGCAGCAGCAGTTTTTTTAATACCTGTTGACAACCACCATTTCCCTTAGGACAATGTGTATGTGTGCATATTTGAACGAGAGAGAGAGAGAGAGAGAAGAAAAGACATGCTTTATTCTTTTAACTTTCTGTATGTGTGTCATGTGTGATCTGTCGGATGTTTTATTTTTGTGTCCACTACAACCTTTTTTTAAGTTCCTGTATGTTCCACTCATGCTGAGAAGAAACTTCTGGGTTTGAAGGGTGTCTGTCTGTTTGTCGTCTGTCTCTCCCTCCCTTTTCCTGTCTTTCTCTCTACAAAGTCAACAACTGCACGTCTCCTCAGTTTTACAAAAGGCCATTCACCCTCATAATCTAATAAACAATTTTAATTTTAATTCTAGTCCCACACTGCCGGCTATTGTGTCCTGTTCATTTTAAACACTGATGAAAAATGAAACTTACAGTCAGTCTACACTTCTTTTACATTAAACCGAGAAAGACGAGATAAGACATTCTTCCTGTTACAAATAACGGTTCCCTGGTTAAGAGAGCTGTAAACCCCTAACAGTGGAGCCTCAGTGCTTTTACGAGAAGACTTCTGACCTCAGTTAACTTAACAGAAATACAGCAGAATGTTTTGGTTGAGCAAACAAGCCCTACAGTAATAGACCCAACTTAGTGTGCATGGTTTGGTCATTAAAATAGATAGATAGATAGATAGATAGATAGATAGATAGATAGATAGATAGATAGATAGATAGATAGATAGATAGATAGATAGATAGATAGATAGATAGATTTGCCTGGTTTTCAGGACAATGGTTCATTTGGTGTTCCAGCATTTTTACAACCTAGATTTGGTATATGGATGGAGAATAGAGGCTGAAAGAGTGGAAAGTTTGTGTGTGTGTGTGTGTGTGTGTGTGAGAGAGAGAGAGAGAGAGAAGGGAGGGAGACCACAATGGGGTGAATAAGCCGTTTGTTTGTCCCTCGGCTGTCCTCTCTTGCCTTGCCTGGTGCTTGGTGCCTGGCGTCCAGGGACATTTCCTTTCATAAAGACCACTGCCATCCTTGCATCAGCATTTTCATCGCTGTGGGGTAACACTCGAGTGTGTGTGTGCTTGGTTGCTTGCTCACTTCGGGCCTTATTATGCAGGGACTCGGGAAGACAGAGAGAGGGGAGCAGGGCCGAGACATCGACCTGACGTCGCTGAGATCCACCATGCCAGCCAGCGGCCCTCTGCAGGTTAGTGCACAGAGAGGGAGAAAAGTGTGTGAAAAAGAGCGAAAGACTGGGGAAGAGACAGCTAGAGACAAAGGGGACAGACATAGAAAGAAAAAATGTGAAAGAAGTTGTTATATAGATGCATCTTTCTGTCTGTTTAGCAATGGCCTCTCCTACCTCTCCCTCTCTTCCTTTCTGTTTCTTCCCTTCGCTCTCAGTCCTGGTCTATCTATGATTCTGAATCACTGCTCCTGTCTTAGCTTTGCCACAGAGCTGTGGTATGTCCTGCCATAGTGAGAGCTGAGGATCAGAGGGGTTGCTGTTTGGCTCTCTGGGTTTGGCTGAGTGTCCATACTCTATTCTGAGACCAAGTTACGATTGCAACATCCATCAAATATCAATTAGAGCCTGGGTGCAAAGGCTAATAAAGTCCTCTAATGCGCTGCGGGTCAACAGAGCAGGTACTTACTGATGCCAAGAAAAAAGGGGTCAAGGTAGGGTTTGGGACCAAATATATTATTTTTTTTTGAGAAGATGCTTTTTTTCTTCTTCAACATATTAATTTTTAAGGCATTTTCTAATATTTTTTTTAAAAGTATCACATTTTGTCGTTTTTTTTAGTTTTGTTTTGTTTCGCATTGTTTACAACAGTGTTGCACTTTCTTCAAATAATCCTCTGACTCATCATTCACTACACTTATAGATATGCAGACAGCGTCCCTAACACACATACACACACACACACACACCCTTCCTGGTGTCTGTTGCGATTCATCTTCTGAATCAGTGTCAGGGCCAGCAGTTTTTCTGCACATCAACCAGCAGGCTATCAGTTACTGGTATATTTAGCTACACAGTCTCCAGTGAACAAAGTGCTATTACTCAAGAGAAGCTCTGTGTGTGTGTGTGTGTGTGTGTGTGTGTGTGTGTGTGTGTGTGTGTGTGTGTGTGTGTGTGTGTGTGTGTTTGTTTTGTGTTTGGGGGAGGGGGGGGGGTGTGTATGAGTGAGACAGTGACGGATGTGGTAGAAAAGGTGTAGCTGTAGCTGAGTGGCATGTGCATAGGTACAAGTCACATAGTGCTTCAGCGCCATTCACACTAAATTATATAAATTGTATTTTAAAGAGTTGTGGTTGAAATTAAAATGTTGTTCATTCAGTATTGCTACTGTTTGTCAAGAAGAAAATACAATTTGCAAAGTAATTTCTTCAGTAACTAACAATAGATTTTCCACCCTAAATCTACTTTTTAATGTTATGTGAATATTGCAAATGTGTCTGGAATCTTATTCTTATTTTAGATCATTTCTAACAAGCTTTTTGAATGACAAAGGCTTGATTATTGTGTCACTGTAACAATTTAGATTTGATTATTTGGAGATCGTGTGGCAGGTATTAGGGGGCTTTTTTGCTTGTTGTACATCAATAATAATAATACAAATATCCCAAGAAAACTCACTAACAAAGGTGCAGTCAAAAAGTCAACTTTCAGTTAAGCTGTACATTTTACCTGATAGCAATGCTACTCAGGAAAAAAATCCCATATCTGCAATTTCACTTCCTGTGAGCAGGATGACAACTACAGCAGCAGCAGCAGTATGAATTTATGTAGCAACAAAATAGGTTTGCTGCTTGCTAACCATGTCCAAATTTACCTCTCATGAATGCTGGTTCTGTTCATTCACTAAACACACACACACACACACACACACACACACACACACACACACACACACACACACACACACACACACACACACACATACACTTTAAATCCCTGAATCTCCCTCTTGTTGTTTGATGAGTCACACTTTCATATCAATGAGAACAATATTACCATTTTTTGAAAAAAAAGTTTATCTGTAATGTCTGGGATAACTTGTCACAGTGATAACTGTAACCACAGAAAGCTATTACAGTAGCTGCTGTATGTTTTAGCTGCAATTAGCAAGAATTAAAATGACTAATATGGATTGCGAATGATGGTAAAGACCACTATAGCAGAGGCCTATAGCGTCCTTCATCACAGATAAACTGTGAGCGTATGGCACCATTTGGCCATCATCAGCCACTAGCTGTGGCAGTAATGATCATATCATGTGGCTCAGAATGTAAATGCTAACGTTCACAGATGCCAAGTCCTCACCACAACTATTCATTTCAACCCTGGTTACTTAATCATATGTTGGCAGATGTGAAGAGAGAAAAGTGGAAATGAGTGTATGTGTGTGCATGTGCATACAGGATGTGTTTAAAAAATTGCTCTCTCAGCATGATACACATCCGGTATGTCATTTCCGGTGGTTTGTATGTGCATGATTGATGCTATCATCACTACATTATGCAGGTGTGAGGGTTGCAGTATATTTTAAGAGTAAGAGCCATTGGCAGTGTCAGAGCAGCTATATAATTAGATGTGGTTTCCCTTACAATCTGAAACCTGCCACTGGCATTGCACTGTTGTCACTAGTAATATATATATATATATATATATGCATATGCTTTTTAACCTTTATTTATTCAGGGAAGGTTCACTGAGAGGAAACCTCCCGGTCACAAGCTCGCTTCTTTAACCTTTAGGCCACCACTGCCTATATAAAGCCACTGGTGATACATATGAAAAGTCTTTAAAGGGGCACTACATCCAATTCCAAAATCCATACATGTTATTCTACGGTCTAAGTCCTATCCACATGTAGACAGGTTCTTTTGACACAAGGTTTTTTTTCCTTCTTTCATTCTCAAAAAAAATCCCATCCACACATGCACTGTTTAGAAAAATCTTCATTCACATGAAAACACAAAAATACAATTGAAGCGTTGTCAAGAGCATGCTAAGCCTAGAGGCAGCGATATAACCCCAGTCGTGCAAAGAAAATGTTGGCCAATCAGAAGCCTGAAAAAAAAGCTGTTACCCACCAACTAGAAGTCTGATGGTCTCGTCCAAGACCGGTGACTTTGGTGGCAGGGCCAGTGTCGTGGCCATGTTGGATTATGTAGCAGTAAACCTCTGTAGCACATTCTGATGCCTCTGTTCCACAATACAATGGAACTGTACATTTATGTGTAAACATGTAAAAAGGTCTGATAGCAAGCCTGTTACCATCACTATTTTGGCCTAGTCTGCCATTGCAAGAAATGTCGGCTCATTTGTGACGCCTCACAAAGGAGATAACAGCGCACACTCTGACGATACTAGCCAAAAACTCTGTTTTCCCTGTCTATGCGACAACACACAAACAGCATTTATAAAAGTCTAAATCCTTGCCAGAATTTTCAAAAAGTTCAGTTTTCAATTACCTTAATGGTGTTTGTTTGTGGATGAAAGACCAAAACCTGTAGGAAAAAATAAAAAATATGAAAATATATATATATATATATATATATATATATATATATATATATATATATATATATATATATATATATATATATATATATCTGTGCATGAATGGACTAGGCTTAAGACAGTCCAAGAATATTAGTAAACATGAACAACTCTCTAAAATCCACTGTGCAAAAATTCAAATTTGTGATGTAATCAAGTATAAAGTCTGGATCTGAATGACATTTGTTATTTTGTTGTTGTAATTAAATGGCTGAATACTCCAGTGTTCCAGTTTTCACACCCAGAAATCTGATAGTTGGTATGGTGAGTCATTGGTATCATTCAACAAACCAATAAAAACCTTGATATGGTGTGTTTATTTGTGCCATGGGTCAGTACTCATAATGCACCTTGGATGTATTGTATTGTTTTGTCTATAAGAGATATTATTTATAAAATTAACTTGACTAAAACAATCTGGATTTACCCTTTAAATCCTTTTGGGTTATGAGCTGGCTTTACATAATCTGCTGTGAGATGAAACCCTTGTATGTCACATAGGACTTTAAATACAGTTTGATGCTGGTGGATTTCTACTTGATCTTCTTGATTTTGAATGGGTTTTCTGAGTTCATGACATCTATCTCAACATCCGGACATAACGCACTCAGCATAGCTTCAAATCAAGTCCAAAGGAAAGCATGTTATTTGCTAAAATTGGATTTATGAGGTTTTCAAGCTAGGCCCTATGTGAAGCTGCCATGATAAATCTATTTCTATGGTGTGGAGGCTTTACACCTCTATGCCACTTTCTATGTATAGAGCACAGCAACAGGGCGTGGAGCGCTGATACCGAGTTAATAGGAATCACAGCCTCTCCAAGCATGCCATGTTACCAAGACAGAGAACGGTCAAACTCTCAGAAGAAGGCGGTCCCTTCATGGCTAAAATGGCACTTTAAAAGATAAGAGCACCACAAATCTGTAAAATTTGTTTGTGTACAAAAGCTTTAAGCGTCCTTCTAACAATCAATACAGTGAAATAGTTTAAAAGCAAACAATAGAGGCCATCATCTGGTGTAAGTGGTCACCATTTATTGTGTTTTGCTTGCAAAATGAAGCACCTGTTAAAGAATAACTGCACCCAGGCAAATAATATTGCTTGGCTGCCAACTAGTGATGTTCTTTTCACACACTGTACTAGATCACAGCTGGCTGTGGTCACAAGTACTACAGACCACACCACTGTGTCTGACCACACCCAGCTGAGATCACGGGTGTGGTCAGAAGTTCAATTAACCTATAGAGGGTCAGTGAAGTAATGCTTTTCCTCCATAAGATGTAGTGTGGGTTACCTTTGAAGGATGAGGCCGGCGACTCTGCCCCAAGCCTCTTCATCCTACTGAAGATGTAAATCTTTATTCTCACAAATGTATACTTTCATTTTAAAGAAAAAAATTTACCCAAACAGCTGGGCATTGTAGTTTTTAGCAAATGTTACTCAAACGGGAGTAAAGAGGGTTAGCTTTGTTAGCTTCTAAGTATTTACAGCAGCAGGACAGTTTGTTTGATCGTCTCAAAATATTCTGCAGTGCCCATGTTCATGGTGATGAAGGAATATACCACCCAGTGCAAAAATTGTTTTTTGGACAACAATGGAGTTCTTTGGTGCAGACAAATAAACTATATCAAGATTTGAATGCACGACGATACTTATTAACAGGATCAATTCATTGTTGGTTGTTGGTTGATACTGGATTTGTTGACAATAAGAAAAATATAAAATATCACAGCGATACAAATGATTTGGGGTAACTTTTCTTATACTAATGTGTTTTCAATCATGCCAACAATAAGAATCATATTAATAGATGATCAAGATAATAAAAAAAAACGTATTCTCAGGTGTTGTTCCTCCTGAATCTTTCCTTTGAATAACAACTTGTTTACTAAAAAAGTTTTCTTCCGTCTGCTTTAATGTCTGGTGCTGTGTGTCCCTTCATGACCACGGTCCCTCTCATCTCCTTCCCACTTCTCTCACGTCCCAGAATACATTGCTGCCTCTCTTTGAAATTACGTGTGTGTGTGTGTGTGTGTGTGTGTGTGTGTGTGTGTGTGTGTGTGTGTGTGTGTGTGTGTGTGTGTGTAACCCCTTCTTGGCCCCTACATGGCAAATGCCACATTCTGAGTGTGGGTGTGAAGTACGAGAAAGTGTGTGTGTGTGTGTGTGTGTGTGTGTGTGTGTGTGTGTGTGTGTGTGTGTGTGTGTGTGTGTGTGTGTGTGTGTGTGTGTGTGTGTGTGTGTGTGAGTGTGATTCTGGGAACTTTCACCCGAGACCAAACTGGGCCTCATCTTTAAATGATCTTTAAATGTTGTTTTGTTGTGTAATATGTGTGTAATATAATATTTATAACTTTGTAAGTCGAAATTATATGTTTCAGGCTGTGTGTGTGTGTGTGTGTGTGTGTGTGTGTGTATCTGTCTGTCTGTCTGTCTGTCTTTGAACATTTAAACAGAAACAGAATATATACTGAGTGAGTGTATTGTACTGTACCTAATATCCAGATTGTGCTCAGTTGTGATTGACTGCAACACTTGGCATCACAATATGTCTCAAGTCTGTCCCAAGTGACTTGTTAACAGACTTACTGTCACCCGTCTTCTTTAGCATATGGAGTTTCCTCAGTTGTCATGGAGATGGATCTGTTGAGCTCTGTAGGTATTTCGATGTCATAGCACTTTTAGGACTTCTTGGTAAGAAAGCATGCAAGTTTATTCCTGTAGATTGTTGGTAGTTGTTGTGGAGCTTTCGACCTGATTAAGACTATGTGATGTTTTTTAAAGCTCAGGAAGAAGCCTGTAAGTGGACCTTGAGCTGAAATTGTTTTGTTTAACTACAATTTTTAAAGCTGAGAAATGAACCTCAATATTCTGATCGATTGTTTTCCTGCAAAACTAAAACAGGATTAAAAGATCAAATTTTTTCACACAACACCCCAGATATTACAGAACTGTAATTTACTGCAGAACTATCTAACCTATTCTTCTACACCTTAGGCGTATAGCCCCTCCCTACTGAAAGGACCTAATCAGGCGAACCTGTATGTACTCTCCAGCTGATCTAGGCCAGTCATTTTATACACATTGAATTGTAATTTATCAAATAAACTGAAACATTATACTGAAATCAAGGATTAAGCAGACACAAAACATAGCTAATTTCGAAACAGGGCCTAATGAAAAGGGAGAAAGGCAGCATTCGACACCTACACCAAATAAAACATCCGATAACATATTTGGATTCCTGACCTAGTCCTCATTTCATTGTTGTTGTTACTCCTGCAGTCGTCTCATAATAACAGAAACAGAAACAGGAACATATGTCACTGTCAGCACTGTGAATTGTGTAATCAGCTCTACTTGCTTACTGGCATCAGACATACTGGCTTCTTAACATGATAGCCAAGCACAATCATTTAAGATGGGTTTCTGAGAAACTGACTGTGTTGAAAGCTTTTTCAAGTGTACTTTTACTATCTACTTTTGAAAATATATATTTACAGTTGTATAAGGTTGATAAAGCCAAAAAAGGCCAAAACGTGTGTGTGTGTGTGTGTGTGTGTGTGTGTTATTTATCATACTTACTAGCTTTCTTTCTTTATTCATTTTCCAATTATGTCTCTCTTTCTTCCTCATACATTCATCTTCTTCTCTCTTATTTCTTTATTAACACATTCCTCTTTGCATTTCGCACTGTTCCTCTTTTCCTCTATCTGGTCTGGGGAGAGGAGTGTGTGTTTTCTTTTCATTTTTGGGGGGGAAATGACAGCCGACTCGGTTTGAATCTGAAACAGCTTTATGGGAATAGAGCCCTAATCGCTGCCGTTTGTTTGCGTGTGTGCAGAAACGTGAAAAGATTTTTAGAAGGTTTTACACATGTGCAAAAGAGCCATGATGAGTGATACCAGACGAAACTTCAGATCCCACCAGATATAAACAATTAGATTATCAGACACACACACACACACACACACACCAACATACCTCTGAGCCAGACAGATAAAGCTGTTTAATATAGAGAACCTGGCCTAATGGCATCTTCAGTGTCAGCAGTGGCATCACATAGAGTATGCTAGATAAGCAGCCTAATAAGCCTGCCACACCACCCCTCCTTTAGATAGTTCTGCCGGGGGTTTGTTTGTTTGTGTGCATGTGAGAGAGAGAGATGAAGGAAGTTGATGCCACGGCTTTTGACAGCTGCTAAAATTGCGTGGTGTAGTGTGACGCACCAAAATGCCGGCCATGGCAGAGAGAAACAGCTGTTACTTATTTGCCCGCAGGGCCAGATTGATGCTGCCGATCACCATCTATTCTATGTTTGTGTGCGTGAGACAGAAATAAAGGATTTATGGATGTTGTTAAAGCCCTTGTTTTATTCAAACGTTTATGTAACATTGATCGACGAAATCATGCTCTCACTCTGCCTCACTTTTTTATATACATTTTTAAGAGATCGTTTTATCCCGTATGGCTTTGTACCTGCAAACTCTCAGCAGTGGTGTTACTGTGTAATTTTCTGCTCAGCGGTGTTCTTTCATTGATAGTACGATTTCTAGTTGGAGGCAGCCACTCTGCAATTTCTATGTCTATAGGTATGGGCCCACAGATTGGCCCACATGAAACCATGAGTGATACCAGACGAAACTTCAGATCCCACCAGATATAAACAATTAGATTATCACACACACACACACACACACACACACACACACACACACACACACACACACACACACACACACACACACACACACACACACACACACACACACACACACACACACACACACACACACACCGCCTCCTACTCTCTCTCTTTTACAAACCCACAATTATTGTGAAACACAGCAGATATAAAGCACAAGTATTCTCATCATAGACACAAGTCTGCTTCTTTACTTCCACTTGAGCAGGATTTAAAATCTTGACACCAACATCTCCTTAAATGTTATTTTCAGTGAAAGACTTTGCATGATATATTTCCTCAAGATATTATTTGTCAAACTAACTAAACGATCATCTTAAAAACTTGAGTTTATTACTGTATTACCCATGAAATAAATCACTAGCTGCAGCTTTTGGATAACAGTGTTGTCTCACACTTTTGTTCCTCATCCACTTGTTCCAGTCGTATTTTCCAAGAAGGAACAGGAAACCCCCGTTCTGGTGCCAAGGCTCCCCCGCTGGGATAACACAACTCAAATAATAAACTATAATTCACACACATACGCATAAATCAAAAATGCACACCACACCTGACTGTGTGTCAGTCCTTTCACAGCATTTCCATGTAGCTTTGTTTACACACCCTGCTCATAAAAAAAACATATGTAGCTGTTAAATAGTTTTTCTTAGAATTTATAAAGATGTTTTTATTTTCAGACAATTGTGTGTAGCTTATCGATTTGAGGCGCCATGCACTCCACCTTTAAATCTGTAAGTCATAGAGATCTACTGTACCGTGTCCTGTGCTTGGATCACAGCCAAACACACATAGAGACACAGCCACACATCTGTGGAAAAGCATACACATAGAAATATACATAAACATTTACAATGTTTTTAACATATACAATGCTTTAGAGACTTGGTAGAGAGTGGTTGTGGTGGGGGTATAACCTTGTATATACAGTCTACGTGTATAACGCATGAAGTATGTGTACTGCACGTTACTGTAAGATTGCATAGATGCAACGTTGATATCAATCTTCTTATTTAATCCTTGGAAAGAGAACAAACAATCCAAAATGTTGTAAACTGTTCCTTTAAGATAGACGTCAAACGAGAGAGCAAAGGAGCGTGAATTGATAGAAAACAAAGAAAGAGAGGGGGAAGAGAAGAGAAAGAGGTAACTTGGCATGTAGAAATCAGGGGGAAAATACTGCGCACACACACACACACACACACACTCACACAGAATCTGACCTCTTGTGTTTGTTGTTAAAATGTGTTGCTATGCAGCAGGGCAGCTGGCCAGTATGGAGTATGTGTTTCTTTATGTGAATTTAAAGGTGAATACAGGCCTCACTCTATCTATGTTTTACCTTCATCCAGCATGAGCGTTAGGTCATCGGATAAGACAAAGTGTGTGCGTGGGAAAGATCCTGTACGTTTATGTTTCTGGTCAATCTCGCATGTGGGTTTACGTGCGCATGCCTGTCTAAACTGTCCAGTTGACATATGTACAGTATATGTTTGTGAACTTGTAAATATGTTGCGTATGTGGCTGCCAAGCGAGTGTGTGCCTGTATGCCTGTTAAGCGTGCATGAGGAATAACAGAACATAACAGCATGACTTCAAGCTTTGTGTATAAGCATATAACCGTTGTATGTTAGTGAATGCAATAGAATGATGTAGCTGTGTGAGGTCATTTGTGATTTGAAATGTGTTCAAGGGAGAGCTGGAGCGATGGAGGGGAAGAACGAGTGTGGGAGGTGGGTGAGGTTCTGTGTTACCTCATCCAGTCTCCGTCGCTGATGTCCCCCGGTGGCCGCGCTGCTCATGGGACTATTGTTGATTTGAACACAATGAGATCACGCTAAAAGTGAAACAAAGGCTCTGTTATTAATTGTCCTCTGTGTAATACCACGAAGGCATCGACCAAGTTTTAAGGGAATAAACTTCCTATTTTCATTAGTGTTTAATTAATGTGAAACACTTACACACACACATTTTGCAGTTATTCTACAATTACTTGTAAAAATTGTCATCCATGTTTTTGTTTTTAAAAGAAGACGAAGACAAGAAGAAGAAGAAGAAGAAGAAGAAGAAGAAGAAGAAGAAGAAGAAGAAGAAGAAGAAGAAGAAGAAGAAGACATACTTTATTAGGCAGGGTAAATGTTGGCTTTTTGGACAGAAAATTGGACGGCATTTAAAATAAAATGTTGGCTATGAAGTTGCTAATTAGCAGTTAGTTGCATCTCCATTTTATACTCACCAAAACAATATGCTTTGGCTACTTCTTTAACAAGCATGTAGCTCTAATCTCACATGTTGTATTTTGAAACTTTCGCATGATGGGACACGACATAAAATGTGTACAAAAATAAAAAAAAAATTGTATAAAATAAACAGAATAATAGAAATAGTAGATAGATTTTTATAGATTTCATCTATAAACTAATAAAAATAGAATATAAAACTGTATTCTATTTTTTGCCTGAAAACAACACGTGTTTTTTTAGCAATGCTAGCGGTCCACTACTTTTGTCCAGAGTGAAATATCTCAGACTCTTGGATGAATTGCCATGAGATTCTGCGTAGACATCTATGGTCCCCAGAGGACAAATCCAACTGTCTACCCTTTGTTAAATATATGATGCGTATTACTGTTACCGTAACTGCCTGACAGCAAAGAAACTTGAAGATAAATTGATTTTAATTTGTTTATTTACACTGACTGAGGATGTGCAGCTACAGTACTCTATATTTGTGAAAGCAGAGAGCAGACGTGGCGCTGAATGTTCAGAGGTTTGTCTGAGTGGAAAACTTCCATTATGACCATTAAACACTTTAATTTCCAACAGTAGAAGTACATCACAGTCTTGTGGTTATCTAAAATTACACGAGGGGCTGTTGAAGTAGCTTTGATCAGAGAGGTCTTAGATCCATGTTGATCATTACCACATTGCCACAGCAATATTAACTGAGTTTTAACAATGAGGCTGTGTTAGTAACTTTAAATGTCTATTTGCTAACAAACACTGTTCCATTTATGCATGCAAAATAGTTTACTGGAACGGAGAATTTCAAACTCCACAGCTCCAGTTTGTGATGCAGGTTTGGAGTCTCCTAGCCCAAACTGAGGTTGCTTTCAGTCGGCATAATTCTCTCAGGCTTTTTCAGACTCGTCCAGAGTCTATCTACCACAAAACTTTCCTCCCCCAAAAAATGACCCAAAAAGTCGTTTACAGTCACATTGGATTGCCCATAGGTCGTTTTCACAAGCAGCAATTACGACCCTTATTTACGTTTATTGTTAGGTGGCCCCCTCTAGTGGCCGTAGTAATTGTTACGGGAGCAAAGCAGGAAGAAAGTATAAAGGTCGAGACACACTGACCAGACAGTCAACCCTCGGCACTTAAGGCAGTTGGGCTGATCATTCTCCCCAAGTTGGTCAAAAAAGTGCCTTGGAACACACCAAAGCGACGAGACGTAATACGTCTCTATAACAGCAGGTGGCGCTAATCTGTATTGTCGCCCAAAAATAAAAACTGGCAGCTGATTGGACGAACCCGTCACGTGGGTCTGTATTCTCCAGAAATTCAAAGACAGACTGTCATGGCGGCTTGTTCAGAGTAAAATCTCCTATTTCACTAAAATAGTTCATCGAAATGTGTTTCTGAAAACATTTTAAGCGAGAAATAGGCCATGCAGTTGCTGAATCTGTCTTCATTTCAGATCGACAAAGGTCAGTTTAAAAGATTGGTGCTAATTTATGAAACGCTGCTATGGGTTGTATTAGAGCAGGGGTCGCCAACCTTTTTTCATCTGAGGGCTACATTAAAAAAATTAAAGTGGCCAAGAGCTACTTGCATCACCTCGCATACATTTATTTACATAACACAAATTAACTGAATGAAGCTACTGTTTGTACACGTATGAAAATGCAATACCCAAAGCTTGTGAAAACTCTTCACTTCACATCAAGGTTCATGACTATTTCACCTCACTTTTAATATCGACATAATTTTGTGTCTCATTTTGTCAACCTATTGGCGAGCTACTGGAAACCTGCTTGCAAGCTACTTGTTGGAGACCCCTGTATTAGAGAGTAGGAACAGGCGACCTATGGTATATGGTACATATGGTTTGAAGGACTTCCATTATTAGATTTAAAAATAGTAAACAAGGTTAAAAAAATATGCATTACTGGAAATGTATTTCACTCTGCAAACATGCAGTTTGTTGTTGGGTGTTTATTATCTGCCTTGTTGTCCCTTCGTGACTCATAAAAGACCTTTAAAGATAAACAATTTTGATATAATGCCCCTAAGTGGCAAATTCCTCCCAAACTCACAGTCACACATTCTCTGGTAGAATTCATCTGTTGATAATACACAGAGATTACATTTTTCCACAGTGTATCCATATTTTTAACCCCAGGCAGTGTCTAGATCTGTCTGTTTCTTTAAATGTCTCACATTTTGGGATGCAGCTTTGGCACAAAACAGCAGCATTCGTGGAAGTCGGGAAGCAGGAATGCCCTCGTGCACACACAAACACAGAGGAAGGAAGTGTGTGTTGTGGATGGTGATGAAGGCCGAGCCATTAAAAAGCCAGGAAGCCGCTGGGTGGAATGTCCTGGGATGCCACACATGGCCAAGGCATGAAAGCTTGTGTGCCCAGTGGGGGGTTTTAAACTCCAAACAGACTTCGGCTCATCTGTGGGAGAAAAGAATTGACACGACTGAGAAAACAAGTTAAAATGTCACTCCTCCATCATTGCTTTCTTTTCATTACACCTGTTCACACACCACACCTCAGCCCCTGAGGCACAACTCCAAAACAAAGCCACACGAACAGTACTGTACAGCTACTTACAGTATACAATATGTATGTCCCTCCCTGTTGTTTGTTTTGGATACAGGCACTCTAATGTGACTGTAAATCAAGATCCAATTGTGACCCACTGAATTTTGGGTCAATGAATTATAATTGCACATGTTGTGTAATCACAGCAGTTGTTACTCTACTCTAAGGCTTATATGACTCATATCTTGATTTTTTTTTTTGATGCTTCATTGAGTTTTGTTCTCCTACCTAACCATTAATCAGTATGCCACCCACACTGAGTGGTGTGTTATTGTAGATGTGAATTGTAGGATAACACAGCAATTTCTTCTCCATGCATGTGAGTCATGGACATTTCAATTTCCAGCTGTTTGTCGGTGTTTTCACTCAAATGCCACATTTATTTTTTTCAGTTTGAGATAGAAGTAGTTGGAAAAAGGGTGAAGATAGAACAGTTCCCACAACATATGATCAAAACCTTCTC